>NC_044368.1:19098329-19398329 GCF_007364275.1 Archocentrus centrarchus
AAACTAAAAATTTCTGATTTAGATTCATCGCTCCATCAGACCTGCTGCCACTGATTTTCAGTCCAGTTCTTGTGTAATTACCCCAGCCTTTTCTCCGTTTCCCTTAATTAAGAATGGCTTCTTCCATTTCTGATGAGGCTTCAGGGAACACACTGCACACCTGTGTAAACTGTGTGGTAATTCTACGTGTAGAAACAACGCTGGACCATCCCTTCTGTTACTGTAGGTGCCTTTTTTCTGCTCGAATAATTCATAGGTCAGCGTTACATGGACTAATAAACAAACAAACAAACGTGACTGCGCTCCGTCTGATTGGTCAGCCTCCTCCGGTGGTTAAGGGTCGCTGGACGACCTATATCGGAGGCGGGGTTTATCAGCAGCTGGACGTGACGTTGGTGACGTTGATTAAACAGGTGAGGTAGTGAAGAGCAGGATCCTGTGGTCGCCAGCATTTCGCGTTTGCTCTCCGTTTCATGAGGAGCTCACAGACTTTTAAAGAAAGGAGGGCTGCTCTGTGATGATGTTTGACCTGAAGAAGAGGAATAGTTTGACTCTGAGGGACAGCCGCGGGACCGACGAGTTCAGACGAGTGGCGGTCAGACGCAAAGTCCACGGTCCCGTGGGTGACTGTCAAACCGCAGGTGAGATACTTTCCACTTCAGAAGATAATCATTTCCCCCTAAAGCTTTGTAAAGCAATGTATAGGGCTTGCTTTTAAAGTTGGTTATTTTTTAAGGCAAAAAGTTTAAAGTAACAAGAGGTGATATGATTTGTGCTCTGTAAGAGGGTGACCGGGGCAGCAGGGTAAGGGTATTAACCCTCCTCGTTATGCACGGATTACATCTGTTAATGCTATTTTGGTTGCTTTGTAAATCCAGTCCCTTTGGATCGATGTGAGCGTGTGCATGCATGCATTTGAATTTTGCTTTGCTTGGTGGATTACTGATATGAAATCTCTGTCCCCTGATTCAGCCTGGACTTTGGCTGCTGTGTCTCGAGACCACCATTTGTCAGTCCCACTCAAATGCGCACACACACACATACACACAAAGTCTTACTGTTTCATCACTGAGGCAGGATTATCTGTTCAGAAGTATGCTGGTGTCAATGGTACTGTCACATGCCAGGGTGTTATCTATATTCTGAAATTATTCTTTAGGTTCTTTTTAGGTTTTTGAACAAAGTATTCATTAAAATGTAGCAGTGGTGATTTTGGAAGAGGATAGCATTTTAGTGGATTTGCATGCATAACTTTCCAGTGCTATAATAAGAACACAGCTTTTTAAAAAAAATTAATTTACACCAGCACAAGGGACACATTAATTTACTGCATATTCAGAAATAATCAGACAATGCAAAGATTTCCTTCAGATAACGTACGACAGCCTTTGCAGTATGATGCAATTATGCCCCGTGCATGGCAGAATAACCCACTCATATCTGTCTGCTCAGTATGAAGCTGGAAACACCTAACCTGGTTCTATCTAAAGGTAAAAAAAAGATGTTCAAGTGCCTTTAAAGCTCAGTACACGTGTGTACAAAAACAAGTTGGTAGTTTATCCTTAATAGCAACAAAATCTTCCAACTGGCAGACAAGAAAATAAGTAGGAAATTTCCCTAAATAATCCATTAATAATCCATTGATTGATATTAAAATTTGTAATTTTAAATGATGCATCTATACATATGGACATATACCCTTTAAACATCTTAGAGACATCATTGCAAAAAGGAAAAAAAAAAACACTTTCAATGTGTTTCCTTTTTCTTTGTGGTTCCTGACAGCTGTTGCATGTTGTCTTGTAGATGCTGATGTAACTTATAAGACTGGCAAAAGTTAGACTGTGTGGTGAAATACCCAGAAGAGGAAGTGTTACATAGAGAAAGTAGGCTTTAGCCCTTTCCTCATGACCGACAAATCAGGCATACTTCAGCAAAGCCAGGCGTGAGCTGGAAAGCTTCACTCTCCTAAACAAGCAACAAACAATCTTACATAAGTTTGGATGCAAAGTGCCGGTAAGAAAACAATCAGTTACACAGTTTGAAATTAGCAAGTCTCCGTTGCGGGGTTAGGATGCCAGCCAAGACAATTAAACGTCAGATTTAAATCAAATACTACAGCCACTTTAAACTAATAATGAAAAATGTATGTGGAGCATTTGGAAAGTAAAAAAGTAATCTCATTGTGTTTACCTGCATCAGGAGGGAGTTTTAAAGTCTTCTTTATATATATATATATATATATATATATATAAATTCAAAAAATTAAATCAAAGCTTTTAATAGCGCAATCAAAGAGTTAGTAGCTGATAAAGGAAAACAATCCTTGAGTTTGTAAATGTTACACGTAGTTCCCCAAAAGCACAAAGACCCATCTGTGAGGCAGTTCCTTCATTTCAAATGGCTGTCACTGAGATTAGGGAAAAGTTCACAATCAGTAAATTGTATCCCAATGATTTTCTAAGATATTTAGATCATTTCCTGCTGCTTGTGTAACCAAATTACTGGAACATACAGAAACTATGTGTGGGTGCAGTAACTCTATTTTGTTTTTTAGATGTGAGCAGTAGTGTGTGTGGCTCATACAGCAGGAGCCGTGCTCGTGACCGAATTTCTGGATCAGAACTAATTGTAAAACCTGGCGCAGAAACGAATGATGAGAAAAGCCCAACAAAGCCATCATCTTTCAAACCCCAAGGTGAGTTGAAATCCAGCAGCCTGCGTACACAACCTGAAATATTATAACTCACACTCAGTGTAGCTGCACATTGTGCTGCAAAGGTGTTCAGCAACCGTGATGTTTGTCTTTGCAGCGCCTCGTAGATCAGCTCACCTCCAGAGCCCTTCGAGGTTAGGACAAGATCAAGCCTACAATCCCACTCCAGGAAAAGTTCTGCCCCAGCAAATTAACGGAACTGAAGAGAAACAGAGTCCTAACAGAAGTAATGGGATTTCTATTTCCTGTGTCAGCCCACAGAATTGTCAAGACTCCCTGGCTGAAGGAGGGGGAAGCTGTTTGAATGCTCAGGGGATTCCAAATCTTACATGCAGGTCAATTTCAGGATCTCCAAGCCCAGGCAAAAGAGGCATTCAGAGCTGCAGCTCTCTGAGAGGAGGAGGCCACAGCCCCGGTCAGCTGTCCCCAAGAAACCATAGAGCTCTCACGGGAAAACTGCGGGCTCCAAGCCCTGCTCAAGGGAAGATGAGAAGCTATAGTCCTGCCAAGAGTTCTAAATCCTTGCTAGGACTGCACAGAATCTCAAGTGAGAAGATGGAAAGACGAGAGAAGAGAGCAGGGAAATCTCTGAGTGTGCCTGACCTGATTGTGTACTTGGACGAGAGCAGGTAGGTTCTTTTTTTTTTTTTTTTTTTTTGGTCAGTCTGTGGTATTTTCTTGTAATGTGTGTTGCACAGTGTAGGGTTTTTTTTTTTTTTTTTAATTTGATTACATTTATTTCAAGAGGTCCCCCCCCCCTCCATCCAGGATTCCCTCAGAAAAAGCTGAACGCTCTCCACTAAAACTGCTGCACTCACCCAACTCCAATACACCTGCCATCACCCTCAAAGCATCACCTAACCGTAGACGCAGTCTTACCGCAAATGAAGACCATCGGTCAAGCAGTGGCCCAGAGCGTTCTCCACGACAAATGAATTGCATTGTGCAGGAGAAAGAATGGCCAGCAGCAAATGGGACGAGACTAAATGACAAACTGGAAGAAAGCAATGAACCTACAAGATATGGCTCCAAGTTTTCCTGCCAGTGGACGGTGGCAACCACAGAAGACGAGAAGGTTCACGATGAGTCCAGAGGTGAACAAAATGAGGAGGAGAAGCAGAAGCAAGAGGAAAGAGGAGGAGATGAGCCAAAAAATAAAGAGAGCACGGAGCAGAAATTATTTAACATAGCCAATGAACTCCTGCAGACAGAGGAGGCCTACGTGGCCCGCCTCCACCTGCTAGACCAGGTGAGTTTGCTTTTATAAGAGCAATATGTACACAATGCTTATAAGACATTAATGAAATGAAACTAAAGTCTGTTTAATTCTTTAGAGTAGTTGTTTTTACTGATGTGGAAGATACTTGTTCATTTCCTGTGTAGAAGATCAGTAGCTGTAAAACTAATGAGGATGTTGCACCTCTCCTCCTCCCCCCTCAGGTGTTCTGTTCGCGCCTAACAGAAGAGGCAGGTCGAGGCTCATTTCCTCCCGAGGTGATAAGAAATATCTTTTCCAACATTTCCTCAATCTACTCCTTCCACAGCCAGTTCCTGCTACCTGACCTGGAAAACTGCATCAGACACTGGTAGGTCTGTCACACAGTTAGTACACTACATAAATGCAACCCAAATGCAAGTTTATGCACATATTATAATTTCTTTTTCTACAGTTAAACTGGGATGTTCTGTATGAAAGCATAACCTTCGTATTAAAGCTAAATGTTTTTAACTCTCCCACTAAAATCATTGTTTTATTTTAGAGCCAATGTGAGCCAACAAAACTTGCTCCCCAGTCACTATTTTTGCACACTGATCCTTGAAAATCTGGCCAAATCTAGGTGTGAAAGCCCAGGCCTGGGTAAAGTTCTTCTGCAGCATGTACCCTTCCTGAAGATGTATGCCAACTACGTCAGAAACTTTGACCACGCAATGGAGCTGGTGAGGACCTGGACTGAACGCTCCTCTGCTTTCAGAAGTATCATCCAGGACATCCAGGTGTGAAATATTCAGCAGGATTTAGATCATTGCTAATTCCCATCACCCCCCTCATAATAATTTTTTCTATGTACCAACCTGTTTTAGAGTCAGGGGATCTGTGGCATGCTCACCCTGCAGCACCATATGCTGGAGCCAGTCCAGAGGGTTCCACGCTATGAGATGCTGCTAAAGGATTACCTGAAGAAGCTGCCTGAAGATGACCCAGATTATGAGCTTGCTCAGAGCAAGTATTCTGTGTATTTATGTGTCCATTGATCTGTTCATCTTGTTGCTGATGGTCTTGGCACACCATCAGCAACAGGTGTTTATGCCCAATTTTTGTCACCTCCTTAATCCATAATCACTGTCCCCCATTTTCCTGTTCGCTCTCTGCACTGTCCTATCTAATAAAGGCAAAAATGCCCCCCAAAAATATATATATAAATAAAAATGATCAGCAGAAATGCTTCATCTGCCTCCTCCGACAGAGTCCTTGCAGACTATTTCCATGGCAGCAACACACTCAAACAGTGCCATCCAAGAAGCCGTATGTTACCTTAATAATATGGTTTACCATTGTTCTGAAGTGACCCTGATCATGTGGTTTTGAACTGTTCCAGCATTTTATCTGTGTGCATTTCCTAAACAGGAGAGCCTGAAGCGGCTCCTGGAGATCTATGAGATGATCGGAGAGGAGGAGGTCATCAATCCAACCAACGAGTTTCTCAGGGAAGGCCGTCTGCTCAAGCTTGCTGCCAGGAACACGTCAGCCATGGAGAGACACCTGTTCCTGGTTGGTATATAGAAACACATGCAAGCTGCACCTGTGCCTGATTTCCTTTTGCTTCCCTGTCATAAAATTAGTAATATCTTTAAGCTTAAACGGACCATCTTTAATTCACTCCAGCTGCTACCAATCTAAATTGTAAATCTAATGTAGATCTACAGTTTACTGCATAAACTGATGAACTGCTTTGTAACTTTTATCCACAGTTTAACAACTTCCTGCTGTGCTGCTCTCCAAAGTTCAGCTTAGTCGGGCAGCGTTTCACCGTGCGCTGCAGGATTGGGATGGATGGCATGCAGGTGCAGGAAACCACCAATGAAGACTACCCACACACCTTCCAAATATCTGGACGGGAAAGGGCCCTTGAGCTGCAGGCCAGGTAGATGTCATAAATGTTTATCCTGGTCTTGAGAAGAATGTTTAAATATGGATTTGAATTAAATTCAGAGCTTGAGGTGCCTGAGCAATTTTGAAGATTTACTGCTACAAGAGAAATTCTGAACTATTATTTTCTCAAGTCTTCTCTTAGGAAATTAGAAATTTCAAAGACTGAACCACGGCAGTAACATCCTTTTTAGTTAAAGTTCATCAGATTCTTTTTTTTTTTTTTTTTATTATTAAACTCCTCAATTTACCTTATCCTGTACTGTTAAAGTATTGTGATCTTGTAAATGCATTCAATTTTGTTTTCCAAGCTCCAAACAGGATCGAGATGAGTGGATAAAGGTACACCTGTTTTTAAGTTTCTGCACATTAAACAATGCAGATTAGAAAAATTCTGTCTTCTCATTTTCTAAAGCGAGTTTCATCTCCAGGTGATTCGGGAAGCCATTGATGTGTTTCAGAAGAAAAATGAAGCCTTCAGAGCGGCTTCGAAGGAGCTGACTGTGTCAGAACCAGTAAGTTGAATCAATTCCAGGATTATGGAGTAAAGAAGGGCTTGTTAGACCATTTAAAAAATGAATAAATAAAAATAAAAATCAGAAAACAGTCTAATTGTGACCTACATGTGTTTTTACAGACAGAGGAACTAGGCCGACGAGCCCCTCGCTGGATCAGGGACAATGAGGTGACCCTGTGTATGTCATGCATGGAGCCTTTTAACGCCTTCACCAGAAGAAGACATCACTGCCGTGCCTGCGGTTTTGTGAGTGACATGATGAACTGCGGCTTTGGACCGCACAAAACAGACACAACTGAGCTTTACTTGAGGACAGTTCAGAGATGATGGTTTCTCTGCTCCTGCAGGTGGTGTGTTGGAAGTGTTCAGACAATAAAGTGGCTTTGGAGTACGACGATTACAAGCTGAACAAAGTGTGTAAATGTTGTTATGCAGCCCTGACTGGCCAGAGAGGAGAGGGCTTAGATGGAAAAAAGAGACAAATGCTGGAGGTGAGCCTTGTGTACTCTGCAGTAATTTATACTGATAACATACATAGCAATTACAGGTAATTTCTTCTTTTCCCCCTAATGAACTAGTATAGTTACCACTCTTTAAGATGGGAGTCATAGGGGGCAGCCTGTCTTTCAGATGTAAGAAAGGCAATGTCATAAGGAAAACCAACTAAACACATTTCTGGTGTTTTATATTAAAAATGCTGCCTCACAAGTTTTGATCATCGCTTTATTTGTGTGTTATCCCAGTCAGAAGCATCTAGTGACACAATGAGTGGTTTTCTGCAGTATGGTGATAACCCCCAGACCTGGCAACGAGTGTGGTCCGTTCTCACCAAGACCGAGCCACCAGTCTTTTACCTGTACTCCGTTCCACAGGTAAACAGCTCTGTGAAAAACTCAGGTGTAATCATGTTGAAGGGATTTTGAGTACACTGAGATTATGCACTGCTTTTGCACGGTGTCCAACACAGCCAACAGAGGTGAGGTCCACACAGTCTCATGTTAAACCTTTCAGAGCTCTCATGTGCAGCTGTCATCTCATTGTTTGTTGGAACAGTGTTGGTTTTTTTTGTTCTTCTTTCTCCTGATGGAAGTAGGCGGCACTCCAAGCATGCAGGGGAAGAGTTGGATGATGGGTCAAAGACTTCCTCTTACTGTACATGATTACATCATGTCTGATTGGGGTTTGGGGTTATTATCAAGCCAGCTAAAGCAAATAAAGCCTAGCTATGCCAAACCTTTTTGGAGTGCAAGTTTTTCTTTCTCTTCTTGTTAACAAATGTACCACTGGTTGGTGTGATGCTCCTCCCACAGGCGAAGGATAGTGTCATGTGGTAAATGGGTTGGCTCACACTCTTATGTTGCAGCCCTGCTATGGGCTTGTAATTATTATTATTTTTTTTTAAATCCATGTAAAATGTTGGCAGGCAGAGCTTTAACCTTTGTTCCCTTTGTTTTAACCAGGATTTGGAGCCCCTGTTCACTATACCTCTGCTGGGCTGCACCATAGAGGCTTTCCCGGAGGCACATCAGGGTCAGTCCTGCTTCTGTGTGACCCAGTCCAAAACCAGCCACATTTTCACCTGTGATTCTCTGGACCTCAAATGGAGCTGGCTGAGTGCTCTTAAGTTTGCTGTGACGGGATGGAGCACAGCGTGCTCACTGGCTGCACCCGATGACAGCAGTGGAATCAGATCTGGTATTAACGGCAGCCTCGGTAGTGACGACTCTGTAGTCAGTGGCAACAAGGAAAATCACTCTTGAATGTTTTTGTGTGAGAAAAGTGTCCATTAATTGTTGTTAAATGAATGAAATCCAGAGGTGAAGTTCAGGAATATAAAAGTTACAATGCTCTGAAAACTGTGTGTCATTCTTAAAGGTGGTGGTGCTCTTTATTTCAGAAATGGTTTACAGTAAAATAAATAAAGTGAAGGTGTTTTAATGAGAGTCAGACTATCTCTTCAACTACAAGGACATTTGCTTCAGCTCTGTACACGTGTTAAGGTGCCAAGTGATGTGGAGAGAAAATGTGCTCAAGGTTATTTTCTTACAGCAGACAGTAGCACACACAGTACACAGAGGCTCAGCAGGATCATAATCGCCTTATAAAACACATTCAGCTGATCCCATTTCTTCACATTATATTACAGTAAGTGGATCTTTACACTAGACACTTTACAGCTAAGCAACATAAACACAAAAAGAAATGAAAAAAGGAATAATCACTTTTTTTTTTGTTTTTAAGTGAATTATTAGTTTACATCCTGTCATGTCTGCAGCACTTGGCAAACAGAAGCACCAGGTTAACTCACTGTGTGGTATGTTTCAGTCACTGAGATGCTTAATAAAAATGTTCATAAAGGAGTCAGGTGATGGTGGCAAAGACATTTCCTCACATCCTTGCTGGAGTGTTTGATGCTAATTATACCTGATGAACAGAGATTTGCAGGCTAAACTTGAAAATATCCCACAAGAAGGAAATTCGATTTAAAGCTGCGTTGGTAGTTTTTCAGTTCGTATGAACACTTGAGAACATGAGAAGGTTTTCCTCTTAAGAGCTCCGGTGGTAATTCTCTCTCTTTTATACGTTGGCTATGCATGTATGTATGTAGGACCTCACAATTAATCAACCATTTATCCAGAATCAACAGCTGAGCATAAAGTGATGAAGCCACTGTACGGCACACTCAACAGTAGATCTATAAAGCTGGCAGCTAGCTGGTGTAAAGGCTCAAATGGCTATGTGCTTAAAAAAGCAACTCATTTACTCTGTTAACGGTGAGTTTGTGAAGATGAACGCACAGTCAACACAGCACAACTGTGAAATTATAAAAAGAAAATGCTAATGCATTAGTCATTTAAATACTTAAAGTGAACCTATTATTCTCATTTTCAGCTAAATGGTTTGATTCTAAGACTAAAAGAGCAGCTTTGCATGATTTAGCTAAAAAGGTCTCATAAAGGGCCTTGGTGTGACCCTTCAGTCTGAAACAAGCTGTTTTAGCTCACATTCCCCTCCCTTTGAGCCACATTTCTCCTGATTGGCTGCTCGTTTGCAAACAGAAAAGAACAGCAGGCAGGTGGGGCTTCTGCTACCATATTAGGAACATCCTCTCTTACTGACATCATACAGAGCCAAGAGCGTAGAGCAGTCTAAAACCTGAGCTTTTGTATAAAGAGATTTTTTTTTTGCACATACACTGACCCCAATATTTCACAGTATCTTCTTCTTTGGGCTGCTCCCTTTAGGAGTCGCCACAGCAGATCACCCGCCTCCATCCACCCGATCCCCTAGCATCCTGTCATACCAACCCTCTGCATGAATCTTCCCTGTGGTCTTCCTCTTTTCCTCCTGCCTGCCAGCTCCATATTCAGCATCCTTTGTCCAGCAGTATGACAGAAACGGGAGGTAATAGGTCCACTTTAAAAAGTTAAAGCAGGAAATGGATTCAGAACACTTAACTGGACAGTTGTCAACACCGTCACTGCCTGATTTGCTGGAGCTTAAAATCTATTGTGAGTTCATTCCCTTCTTTACTTTCTCTTGACATTGGAGATAAATTTAAATGAAAAACAGACTATCCAGTACTTTGGGAGCAAACAAGCCAACATTCCTCTGTGTGCATGGAGACAAACGATCTGTAGTCTCAGCTTTGCCTGGTGGATATAAATGGAATTACTCAGCAACATCCGTCATTAGCTGCTTTAAATGCCACTTAAGCACTTAAACAGTGATGCTTACAGACTTGGAGAAGAAGGCAGTTTGACCTGTTAGTGAAGATACAAAAAAATGGAGGCCCTGATATCGACATAGAGGCTTCTTAATTGGACATTTAAATCCAGCACTTGATACAAGGAGAGCAAAGTCAGCCCTCGAGTCACACATATGCTGACACACAGTACATAAAGGAATTATTTACAAGTCGACCTCTTTCACTTAGATACATTAAATTTTCAGCGCACGTTTTAACCAAAGTTTCCATCTCTCTGACTCCATCTTCCACTCCGGTTCTGTTTGTTACAGTTTATCACTGATATCATTGATCCTGGGTACCGATCCGAACCAAAGCATCACTTTTGTCTGCCAAGTTTGAGAAATCCAACTGACCGCATTACCTTCATTGTACCACAGCAGTTGACTTATTGTTGATCCTGCCATCAGGTTATGAGGGAGCACGACTACAGCAAACAAAAGAAGTGCATGGAGAGAGAAAAGAAAACCAAAAAAATACTCCAGAGAATTTTCTGGAGACTCAAACTGTCCTGAAGACTCCATGAAGTGCAGCACTCACAGATGGCTCAAGGCAAGTCAGCCCACCTTTTAAAACCAGCGGTGATGACAGGCAGAAAAGCCAGCCGCCCGGCGACTCTCAGCTGCAGCAGAGCTGCTCTGACACCAGCAGGGTGTCGTAGCCGTAGATCTCCAGCAGGTGGAGCAGGAAGAGCCTGTCTCCATGTGGATCCAAGCCCATGGCCCTCACGCTCTCCTGGGTTACAGTGGGGTCAGGGCTCCCTGCCACCTCGCTCAGGGTCTGGAAAATCCTGTTGTTCTGCTCCAAGAAAAACCTCAGGAAGATAAGGCCGACAAGGCAGGTGAGTTGGTTACTAAATTCTGTTTATTTTTAAGAATTTAGCTCATTTTCCCCTCTATTCACATCAGTAGCAGTGCAGAAATCACAAAACAGCACAAAACTGCCCTTTGTGACATATAATAGCTACCATGAGCATGAGAAAGCTCGCTGCCTTTCCACAATTTCCACAAAATGGAGCTGTCTGCTCGGAGCTCTGCAGTTAATCACTAGACCGACTAAATGAACTGCTCTGTACTCACAGAATAAAGAGATCCTCTTCACTGGACACACAGTCGCCATTCTCCTCCTGGGAATACAGCAACATCTGTCTGCACACACACACAGACACATACACACACACACACACACACACACACACACACACACACACACACACACACACACACACAGACTCTTCTTTAGATTCAACTGTTCATTAACACAAATATCTAATCAGCCAATCACATGGCAGCACCTCAAGGCATTTAGGCATGTAGACGTAGTCAATACAATCTGCTGAAGTTCAAACTGAGCATCTGAATGGGGAAGAAAGGTGATTTAAGTGACTCTGAACGGTTGTTGGTGTCATACGGGTGGGTCTGGGTTTCAGAAACAGCTGATCTGCTGGGATTTTCCCACACAAATGGTGAGTCTCGATTTCTGCTGCAGCATTCAGATGGCGGGGTCGGAATTTGGCATAAACAGCATGAAAGAACGGCCCTATCCCGCCTTGTATCAACAGTTCAGGCTGGTAGTGGTGTAATACTGTGGCACTTTGGGCCTTTTAGGAAACACTGAGCATCGCTTAAGCACCGCAGCCTAACTGAATATTGTTGCTAAGTCCATCCCTGCATGACCACAGGGTACCCATCCTCTAGCAGGATAACATCATTCCATTAACAGGCTCAAAGGAATGATGTTATCCTCTAGCAGGATAACATCATTCCTTTGAGCCTGTTAATGTTTTTAAAAGCAGGCTTTAGCCTACCTCTGCTCGGTGAGCTTGCGATACTTTTCTCTGTCAGCAGTGCTGAGGCGGAGCAGAGGCTTCAGCCCGTCCCTGTAGGTCTTTACATTCTGGTTATCTACGTACACGTCATACAGATCCTTCTTCTCCTCAAAGATCTTCTCAGTGGTGCCTAAACATAAAAAAATGTTTCATTTTCTTAGTGGGGCTCTCTTTAAAAAAACAAACGTTAACTTATTTCGAGCATCTACTTACACGCGACGTAGGAGAGCTCGTTCTCCAGGGCGCTGATATCAGCGACATTAACATAGAAAAAGGGCCGGAACTCAGGCACAGCCACACCAACCCCGGGGATAGAGATGTTTGCCAGGCAACAGCAGCAGTACACTGATGGGGTGGAGGGAGAAAAATTAGAAAAATGATGCATGAGTGTGGGAGAGAACGAGAGGAGCACAGCAGGTAATGTGCGCATGATGTGTGGGCTGTCAAAACACTGCTACAGCTGGAGAGGAACTGCATGTACTGCGACGTGCAGTCCCCACACTGTGACACTTTGGTAAACCACAAAGATGGGAGGATTTCTAAATTTAAGGGCTAGCTCAACATTTTGGAAAAGAGACATTTTCACTCCCTTGCTAAAACTCAGGAATCCAGGTGTTTCTCACCTCTGTAGCAGACCACACCCACAGGTGGAGGAGAGAAGATGAGAATGCGTCTGCGGAGGAGAGCCAGTTTCCACAGCACCATGATCTGCTCCCCAAAGAAGCGGATGAACTGGGACATACAGCCAGCCGGGTGGGTGATCTGCTCCAAATGTATCCAAACAAAGATGCATTTGGATTATTGATGAACAAATAAATATTATAATCATTGTTCAAACTGGTTCATCCCACCTTCATCTCAGGGTGCATGCTGTGGTTGATTGCTGCACTCCAAACATTGGCTGGTAACACAGTAACAACACCATCTCCACTAGGGGGCAGAAGTGCTCTCTTGTCCTCATAGAAGGCCTCAAGGGGGGAGTAGTGGCCGGGAGACTGAAGCTGGAGCCTAGAGAAGGGTCAAAATTGCGCCCCCGAAAAATGTCACAAGAAATATTAAAGCAAGCAAAAAGCAATGACTTCAAATTAGCTGATTAAAGCAGATAACATATAATCAGTCAAACAGTCTACACGCTGCCAGCGCAGACGTACAGTCTTCAAATGAGCACACTGCTCAGTGTCTGTACAGATGGTGCTGCTCAGGCCATCAGCTAATTAAGTTAGAGGCCAAACACTGTGAATGTGCACCTTCACTTCGCTCATACATAAATACAGCAATGAGTGGACTTAATCACCACAGCGAGCCGCTCTGATTTCAAAATAAAATGTGGTACACGTCACTCATTAGTGCGGCGGTATTGTTAAACAAATTATCATCTGCAGGTCTTTGTTACACAAATGAATTTGTCTGTGGCCCCGAAACCATCGTCTGTTCACTACAAACTGGGTCAAATTCCCATCTATATCCAGTGGACTGCATTATCAGTCCAACCTAAAGCTGCCAGATATATTTAATCTAAACTTTGTGAAATATGGTAAGCTATAATGTTCAGGACTTTATGAGTATTTGTGTATCTGCCGCACTTGGTGGTCATGGCTGAACTTGCTTTTATATTCACTGGAGAAAAATCTGTTTTCATATAATGATAACAGATTTGTTTAAAGTCTGAAAAAATATTGAAAATAGAGCCTGAAGTGAATTACTTACATTTCTTTTTCATTTATTTATAGCTTTCCAGTTATTTCACAAACTAAAATAAATATCAAGACATAAATAGCTAATATCAGCCCGCTCATAGATCGGTCAGGCTCTAAATATAGACCCACAGTTAATTTATATGTGTTATTGTTTAGTCTCAACAAGCAGCAGTCCAACCCCTTTGGCTGAAAAATTAAGTCACCGTAGAAGTGCCAAAACTGCAGTTCCTCTATTGGCTGAGGAGTATTTAATTTAAAAAACTTGGACAAAGAAAAGCAAAAAAAAAAAGGTTTCATGTTAGAAACTGAAACTACTGAATGTCTTTTTTTTGGCTGATAAATCTTTTTTTTTTGTAACCACCAGTTTCAGACACAAATCTTATTACTGATCTCTAAAGGTAACTGAATCACGCAGGCTAAACCCTTATTAAAGATCTGGATTCAGAGCTGTGTGTACTTAAAGCTCCGTATGTGGAATCTGCATCTGTTTGACTATGAGGCTCAAATAAAAGTAGATTTCTAGTTGCTGTGGATCCACTTCAAGCTTTTACTCCACAATAAAGGGTCACATTTATCACCTGTAAATTTTTTTAATGTGTTTTCTGTTGCACTATGGGGTTGTTTAGAGTTTTCAGGCTGTAGTTATTCTACACCAAGACACATTTCCATTCATTATCCCTTTCTATTATTAGCATTCCCTGCAAAACTAATGAGTTCCACGAGCTGTAAGTGCAAAGAGAAAGCAAATAATCAGAAAAGCAGCGCGATCGAGCGAGCGAGGGGGAAAAACAGGAGAAAGTCTTAATTGCCTTGTGACCGCCAAGCAAGGCCTTTATGTAAGAAACAGACGACTACCATAGCAGTCAGCAGACGGGGAATGTGGTGCGAGCTATGGGGGAATTGATGAGTAAGGAGCATGACCGCTGCATGACTGGAGGCCAGGAGAGGCCACAGTGTGGGAACTGAGGAAAGGGGAAGAGAGGACTGTCAGGGAAAGCAGGGAGAAAGAGAGTGTGAGTACAGAGAGAGCTGTGTTCACGGAGCTGCTGAGGAGGAAGTGTGGCACAGCTTGGGATGAGACACTGAAGTAAAAAAAGGGCCTCTCCACACCACTAATAATATTAATGGAAAGCAAAGTGTTGTCTGAAGGACTGTGCTCCTTAAAAAGAGAAAACAGGAAGCATGGAAAGTGTGAGTTGTTATTGTGAGTAAGGCGGTGTCTTCTGTGCCATGCAGAGCTGCACGGAGCTCTCACTTATCTGTTTGGCTGTACTGAAGAGATCAATCTGAGCAGTGGAAGCAAAATGGCACCGCCTGCTCCTCCGTGTTGTCCTTGAGCAAAGGTTCTTAACCACAACTGCTCCCAGTGCAGCTGCTCAGAGGCAAACAGACCAGTCTGCGCCAGGTGTGTCTGTGTGCTAAGGGTGTTCCCGCACGGCAAGTTTGCACACCCACATCAGGCAGAAATGTCTTTGGATTGCATCCTTTCAGCCTCTTCTCAGCACAAGATGGGTAACATGGGCAGAGGGCACAGCCAAAACATTTGTACACTTACTGCTCAATGAAGTGTTGTGTTTTTTGTTTTTTTCTGGTGACACTGCATCAGTTCCTCTGAGAGTGCCCTCGAACCTTCGACTGCTAATGCAAAACCTGCTGCCAGAAATTTGGGAGCAGAATTCAGTTCGTCTCAAAAAAGCAGTTCTTAAAAATTTTTTTTGTTTTTATAATACAACAAAAATTGTCTGTTACATTTTGTTGCTGTTATATTTCCATCTTAACTTTAGCTTGATTTTGTATCTAATTTTGTTGGCATTACTGTGGTTTTCTGTTTTCCATCCATCCGTTTGCTTCTGCTTATCCTGTTCAGGGTTGCGGGGGGGGGGGGGGGGGGGGGTTGCTGGGGGGCTGGAGCCTATCCCAGCTGTCATAGGGCGAGAGGCAGAGCCCTGGACAGTGTCTGTCTCTCTGTGGTGTCTGTTTTATTTATCTGTAAGTATTCTGTAAACTAGAAAATTACATGCACATTCATACCAGCATAGAGGGCAGGTGCTGTCCAAATTCAGACAGCAAAACAAACAATTCAACAGCTTGCACACTGCGGGGATACTTGTATTGTTAATTCATGTGCACTATGGGTAAACTCCTGTTGTTTTTAAGTGAGCTATATAAATAAAAATGGCTCGACAGGACAAACAAATTCAGCTCTGGGAAAATGTGATGATACACTTTTTGCGCTGATCAGGAATGAAAATACTACATAGGTGCAGCTCTGATGCTAAATCTCCAGTTCATTTAAAGTCATGCCTCCTGCTGTGTGCACATGAGCAGGGCACTCTGTTGTACAAACTCGCTCCTCTTACCTGACCTGGTGCTCCAGGAAGCTCATGTAGCGGTAGAGCAGGGTGTAGGAGGGAGACAGGATCCCAACCGACTTCATCCTCGCCCCCCTCTCCACCGTGCTCTCCACTGCCATGTTGGCAAAGCAGGCGAGGCCAAAGTAGCAGCCCTTACGGAAGTAGCTGTGGAAGGAGGGAAGAGGGACACAGATGAGGCCGTGAGTCATGAAAAGCAAAGACACTGCCAGATGGCTGTGCCTTTCTTTTTTTTTTTTTTGCCAGGCAACACTTTCCTCAGCTGTGTCCTGCCAGGATGAGGACATGGGGTGCATCCTAATACTTAAAATTAGCGACTTGGTTGCTTGGCTGTGCAACAGTACACAAACAACTTCTGTGGGGTGCAGATACTGATCCTGCATGCACGCACTTACATGATGTCTGTGCTGACTCGGTGGGAGCCGCTGGCTATGGCTTTGAACTCCACTCCCTCCAGGTCCATGTCTTTGGGCAGACACCACTCCAGCATGTTCCCTGTCACATCCAAACAACACAAAGACACATGGATAAGCAGACAAAGGCTGATACAGGAACAGGAAATGTATTTTCAGCAGTCCGACTGTATTCCTTGGAATTCATTACTTGTTGGTGGAGCACTGAGCAGCAGCTGAGCAAACATGAGCTGATAGCAGCTGAGAAACCGAAGGTGACTCAGCCAGTGTGCCATTCAATCTCATCATGAGACACGCGCATAAGAGTCTCTGCAGAAATATGAGCTGATCAGTCCTGCAGGTGTCTGTCATCCACGAGGAAAGATGCTTTATTGGCACTTTGACAGCTGGTAGCGACTTCAAGTGTTTAACTTCAACTCTCTTGCAGTGCTAGGTGCCTGTGCAAGTAGACCAGATGTTACTGAAGGGTCTTGCTAAAAATGGAAAGTCATAGTAACCTCATAAAATCTGGTTTTGCTTTGATCTGTGGTGCATGTGGCTGCTGATGCACAACTGAAGTCTAAGAGGAATTATCGTAAAATCCAGATTTTGTCTAAACATTCTCACAACCTGCTAAAGCAATATTATAGGTGGAATAATCAAATCCTTGTGCACTTCTTTTCCCCTCTTCCTGTTAAAAGAGAGTTTTTCCTTCCCACTGTTGCCAATTGCTTGCTTGTAGGGCGTCGTTTGATTGTTGGGTTTTTATCTTACAATATAAAGCGCCCTGAGGCGACTGTTGTGATTTGGCGCTATAAATAAATGAAATAAATTTGAATGAAAATGAACTGACCTCTGTCTAGGAGCGGGTGCACTTTAGGACATTGACAGCTATACTTTCTAATAAAAAGGTTTCAAATAGCTTCACCAAGACTCCTTCCAAAATATGCTACCACAAACAAATGTCGTCAAACGCCGCTTGTCAGGAAACAAAATCGATGAAAAACATGTGCTTAATTTTTTAATAACTTTGCTTCCCCAAAAATAGTAAAAAATAAAGTAATAAAATTAGACACAGAGAGGTCCTGAGGGCTCATATTTATATAACTCAAGGAGGCGAAAATATATATATATTTATTCACTTTATTATTGTCTGAAGGGAGTCTAAGTCAAACCTAAACAGGGAGTCCTTTTTGTTTTATTGGTGCTAGTGTATAGATAACTGCATCACAGGAGAAAGTGATACTATATATTGGCAGTGATATTTTAACAATGTTATTGTAATGTGCATAGAAAATTTTAAATGAAAAAATAATGCTGGTAATAATTCCACCTGTAACATTGTTTACTGTCGTGTTTTATCTCTTTTTGGTAAATACACTCAAAATATGAGGGTAGGGAGGCGGTGACAGAATCAATAACTAATTAACAACATATGTATGTATAAATAACATGCTATCAATATATCATTTTTTCAAATACCACGGTTATCGTCAATACCCTTCTGTCGTGAGAGCCCTGCCTCACAGTTATAATATACCTTGATACTGATATGATGTTCCAGCAGACGTGTATCCTTCCTTTATAAAACATACTCTAGTGAGATTTGACTGAGAAAACTGCTGATACTGCTATGTGTTTCTTAAAGAAGACGTTGTGTGATGTGTTGCTACCTGTTTTATCTCCGTTTTCTTTCAAATTCTACAAATGAACAGCTTTGCTGTTGTCCTCTATGTATCATATGATTGTGTAACTGCTTCAGCTTATCTAGTGGAGTCTTTTGTTTGTTGTTTTTTTTTTTTTATTGAGGTCTTTCCTGCGAATCCCCTGTAACACGGGTAGTGATGATGCTTTCGGTGAACAAATCTAGAAAACAGAGCTGCTCATCACACCATGTTCTTGGTCTTGACTCAACCTGACATACTGCAAAGTCATAAAGTGGCCAGCTCCACCCTGTCAGGAATCTCCTGCACTGCATGCATCCAAAGCATCATCGTGAAGCCTTAAATTCAGTGATTCTTAACCTCCTCCTCCTCCCCCCCAAGTAAGTGTCTCACAGGGGCTCGCCCTGCCTTTAACATACCCCTCATTAAAAATGCATGGCTCTACTGTGCATAAAGCACCAGCTGATTGATTTTCGACCTCAGCACTTCCTGACATTTTGTTATGGCTATTCTGCCACCAGGCTTGCAGAAGATGTCGTGCCTTTAGATAATGTCTCTAAATGATTTGTCCAGGTCAGAAAAAGCCACACCTGTAGTAGAAGGGTCTGCAGGCTGGGCGTCAGACACATCACTTGGGGCTGCATCTGTTTATTCTGATCACCCCCCTGTTCTGTAAACCTGTCTGGGTTTTCTTTTATATAATTAAAGGGACTCCATATTACCACATTTTATGTCCCACCTGATCTCGTATTGAATGTGACCACAAACACCGACACAATCTGGTCCTTTTCCTCCCATTTCACCATCCTGTCTTCTAGCGACACCTTCCTCGGTCCTGTATCCGAGAGATGCTCTTCCTTGTCGGTGCACAGCCCTTCGTCTGTGCCCGCCGGAGCGCCCGAGGTCGCGGGCGGGGCGCTGCAGCCGTCTGCGTTGGAGACAGACCTGCTGGCAATGGGACCCCCCGGTTCGCTGCTCCACCCAAACCCGGGCGCGGAGCATCCTAAGGCACGGCTGTTGGAGGGGCTCGACAGTCGGTCCTTGGTCGGAGAAGTCCCGCCAGGCTTCTCCGCAGACGGAACCTCCTCCCAGTCCAGCAGAGGGGCTCGGTCCGACCTCTCCACCATCCTGGCGGTCCCGTCTCAGTCTCACCGCGGATTGTAAACGATGTCTCAGCCGACAGTCGCCAGGTCCATTCGTGGATAATTTACAACTCAGAGCAATTTCCACACACACACTGAAGTTACTCCTAACAATTCAGAACGGCTGCATCTCGCTTTGAATTAACGCTACGCAGAGCAACTTGTACGCCTAGCTTTAAAATCTTTCTAGTCTCTGATGATCATAAATTTGATGCTGTTCAGAGAGGGCAACTCCTTCATCTACTGCGAGCTGCGTTCAGAACTATTCACGATTTTATTTGTCACATTCCCTTGACCGAGAGTGGCTGCAAAACATTTGGGAACGCGAATCCGTTTTGGCTTCTTGAATGTACCCTCACGCAATCGTCGCGATGAATCTTCTTTTCATGCGCCGCACTTTCGATCAGTACGATTACATTTTTATAAAGCAGTGCAACCACTGCTACGCATTTTACGTAAATATTGGGGGAAAGCGGTTAATTTATCAATTCATAGCCAAAATAATCTCTCTTTTTTTCAGCGCTCTTTTTTTATTTGTGACGAATGTTGCTAACCGAAATGCAAGCGACAGTTGATGACGTTGTTCAGCGACACGTCAACCATACGGAAGCAGGTCCACATCCAGGCAGTCTGGCGTTTCACTGGTGAAATTAGGGAGCAAAATGGGTGAGTATTCTATCTACTGCTGAGTAAAACGTGTTTTGGTGTAGTTATATATAACCCCCATGCTTATTAATAATTATATCCCGGTATATACTTGTTTCTTTTGTGCTTGTTTAATTTAAAGTGCGACTGTAGCCAGCTAGCCTGCCTGCTAACATTAGCTATTTGAAGTACCCCGTTGTTAACATTTTCCAACCACGCAGCTCTACTGTAATTACAACGTCTACATTGTTTTTGCTAATATTAATATTCCATAACGCCAGTGTGTGTGTGTGGCTAAGTTGGTTGACGGTGGCCTGGGATTGATCCCCTAGCTGCAGTGCAAATCAGGAAGAGCGCATAGACACCTAAATATATTCATCATATTCTCTCTCTTATTTTTGTCACTTCATTGTTTATATTTCTGAAGTTAACCTAGGACTTTGCAAATTTCTAGCTTGGTCGCCGTCAATGAAGGTTCACATTTTATTTTAGCCAGCATTCTGTCAACGTAAACAAGGGAAAAATTACCGTAAAATTCAGTTTCTGGTTAAGATAAATAAAGTAAGTGTTTGATCAAAGGTACGTTTTCTGCTGATAAATTAGTTTTTCTCAGTACTGTTTTCTTTTTCTTCTTCAGGCGGTTTCTTCTCTAGTCTCTTTTCTGGCCTGTTTGGCACCAGGGAGATGAGGATTTTGATCCTGGGTTTGGACGGTGCAGGAAAAACTACTATTCTGTACAGGCTGCAGGTTGGAGAGGTGGTGACCACAATCCCCAGTACGTATTTGCTTTGTCTCTCTGTCTGTATTACATGTTTAGTGGCTCCATAGTGTGGCAGTTAACACATTCGCCTTACACACAGAATAGCGACACACACCCTGCAAAGTCCTACTCCTACTCTGCTGCAAGGGATGTGTGTATAAGTGAAACCACACACCCCGGTACCTTAAACCTTAGCACATTCCGGTAATTCAAAGTGAACAGTGTTACTGGTCATTGTTGTCAAGAAGAATGCTGCCGTGCCCGTTACACTCGTACCCAGCTTAAACATACTTGTTTTCCACCAGTGTGGTGTTGGGGCAGAGTCAACTCTGCCTGGCTGCCTCTTGGAAACCAGCCCATATTTTGACCAGTTTGAGAATGATTATGTAGTTTTTCTAGCAGAAGTAGTTTTAATTTCCATGCAGCAAAGTGTTGCGTCACAGACCTCAGTTGTTCCAATTTTGGGCTCAGCAATTATGTGGTGCTGTGCCGGTGAAATTGCATGAACCATTTCAAGAACCATCACCTGTACTGTGATGCTGGAAAAGTGGTGAGAGATTATGAGCGGATTTATCTGTTTCATGAGATGCCAAACCCATCTCCAGCAGAGATGACCTTATCTAATCCATGCCCAGAGCAAGAGGCTTTCACATATAAAATCAAGGCTTTTAGCAAAGAATGGCTTGTCAGATCACTTTTTTTGTGGAGCGGATGATCTCCCACCTGAAGGAAAGAAAAAAAAAAAAAAATGTTAGTAGACGGTATTATGAAAGTTTTCCAGTTTTTTGGCTTCACTTGGACTGAGCATGTCAGCAGCCCTCAGTATGAGTGCACCATCTGCTGCGAGAAGCTAGCTCATGTGATCATGGAGCTGAGCAAACTAACAAGGCACCATCCATCCCTTCCATAAGAAACCTGGCTTACGTCACAATAGATTTTGATCTGAACCAAGGAAATAGGCTTGTGTGGGCGCCCGGGTGGTGAAGCCAGTGACCGCATACATATGCCGTGTTGCGGTGCAGGTTCGCGTCCCAGCCTGTTGCCAGTTTGCCTGCGTGTCTTCCCCTCATTTCCTGTCTCTCTCTACTACAGATAAAAGCTGCTGTGGCAAAAAATGGGAAAAAAAGAAATAGGATTGTGTGAAAGTTTTATGCTGGTGGAATGGCAACACCAGGTGGCACAGTGGTGCAGTGGTTAGCACTGTTCCCTCACGGCAAGAAGGTCTGGGTTTGAATCCACCTTGGCCTGGATCTCCCTGTATTTGTGTGGGTTTCCTCCCACAGTCCAAAGACATGCAGTTAGTGGGGTTCGGTTAATTGGTGATTCTAAATTGCCTGTAGGTGTGAATGTGAGTGTGAATGTTGTCTCTCTCACTGTTAAACCTGTATCAGCCTGGCAACCTGTCCAGAGTGTACTCTGCCTCTCGCCCTATGATAGCTAGGATGTAAATATGAATTACACTTTTTCAAATGCTCTGTATGTGTATTATAATAATTATAATCATGATTTTCACAAATTCTCTGTACATCCAGTTAAGGGTGAGAAAATAATATTTCAGTTCACTTTCTCTGACTTCATTGTATCAATTTATATTTTTCTGCCTGCAGCAATCGGCTTCAATGTTGAGACAGTCACATACAAGAACCTGAAGTTCCAGGTGTGGGATCTGGGAGGACAGACGAGTATCAGGTAGGTGTGAGCAACAGCGCTCTCAGGTATGGATGTGTGGAAATGCATGCACGTGGAACAAGAACACAGCTTCTTGGAGATAATTGAGGCTTTTGTGTGTGTGTGTGTGTGTCTCTCAAATTGTTGATTTACGTTTTTCTTTTAGTGTGAATAACCAGAACTAGTTAATCAGTGGTCTAGACAATACACAGATTACCACTGTAAGAGCTTGGTGTGTTCTCTCAGCATCATTCACTTTCATTGTGTCCTCACAGTATTTTCACCTTCTACATGTCTGAGCGCTTTGCCTTCATCTTTATTTTTGGATGGTTGCACTCCATCACCACCTCTCACTCGCTCTTGGTGGAGCTCAGTTGTTTAATTTTCTGCCTCACAGGCCCTACTGGCGGTGTTATTACTCTAACACAGATGCGGTCATCTACGTCGTCGACAGCAGTGACCGTGACAGGATGGGCATCTCAAAGTCTGAACTGGTTGCTATGTTGGAGGTAAGTGTGCTAATTATTGGCTAGCAGGTGACAATGAACCCAACAGCTGAAGTTGTAAACAGTTATTTG
Organism: Archocentrus centrarchus; assembly: GCF_007364275.1. Lineage (NCBI taxonomy): Eukaryota > Metazoa > Chordata > Actinopteri > Cichliformes > Cichlidae > Archocentrus > Archocentrus centrarchus. The sequence goes on from NC_044368.1 coordinate 19,121,205, forward strand.
TTCCCGTTACACTGCTGATGTGGAACAGCTGCTTATTGAAACTGACTGCTAGAACAAAAAGGTCAGTTTTTCATGCTGCTGTTTTGTGACCTCGTATTTTCCAGGAGGAGGAGCTGAAGAAGGCGATCCTTGTCGTGTTTGCGAACAAACAGGACATGGACCAGGCCATGACACCGACCGAGGTGGCTAACGCCCTCGGCCTCCCTGCCCTCAAAGACAGAAAATGGCAGATCTTTAAGACTTCAGCCACCAAGGGCACAGGCCTGGACGAGGCTATGGAATGGTAGGCTACCGACCATATAGAGAAATAAGAGTAATGGAAGGAGATCAGTGTAGATGTTCTCTTCTTTTGTTTACTGAGTTACATTTGCTGTTTCTGCTCGTAGGTTGGTGGATTCCCTGAAGAGTCGGCAGTAAAAGGCTGGCACCTATTCTGTACATACCCCCGACCTTTTGACCCTTCTGTATGAAGCCTTGTGATGGACCGCTCCCCCTGTCCCCTTTTCTTTCGGACAAGTGATTCCACTCCTACCCTCCCCTGTCATCTTTCCTAAATTACAACCATCTGAAGCCTTTGGCCGAGTCCTCCCCATGCCGAACGCCTTTGAAGCCTGGGACTGAAAAGCAGAGGCTGCAGTAACATGTGGACTGGACACAAACACGTGAAGGTTTTGCTGAACTGTAAGACTGCAGTGATGGATGGGCAACAGTTTAAATGTGGTGTCAACATTTTCTTGTATTTTGGAAACACAAAGTGACAGTTGATACCTGTAACATACAGAAATAAATGTTGCTAACTTTATTAATCCATTTTTTTGAAGTCATCCTGAATTTAAAAGATTCAGTCAGCTTCAGCTTTTTAATCTTGAAGGATGCTTTGCAACCAGAGAGCAGTTACCATTTGATGGGCACTACAGTGAAGATCCACCAGGAGGCAGCGTTTGGCCATAACAGTGCTGGTGAATGTCCACCTCAGTACACAACGTTTATATTACACTGAACTGGCTTACAACATTGATTTTCCATTCACTGTTGTCTGATTCACTTCATTAAATTGCAGAAAAATAATTTTGACCCAGAATGCTGAAGGAAAAAAGACGTTTCTGTGCATCAGCTGTCCTCTAGCCAAGTGTTACTGCAGCCTGACCATTTTTTGTACTATATAGCAGGCAGATGGAATGTCACTGATTTCTATTTTTTCCTTCTGTTGATTTGTGTTTTAAATAATTTAGTGGTTAAAACTTTTTTTTTCCATTTAAAATCCTTGGGTGCAGCTTTGGCATGTCTTTCAGCTACTGAACACTAACTGTATGCTCGAAGTTTTATGGTTGCATATTTATATCTGCTTGTACAGTGAAACTAATTCTCAGTAAAGATTGCTATCAAGGATTGTAGCAGTGCTGAGACTTTTATGTTTTGCTTTTCATAGTGTGATATCAGATATGACTGAAACAGATGATCAGCTGCATCTTTTATTACAAAAACTTTTACATTTAACTGCACAGGATAGAAATCGGAGCAAAACTGCGGTCTGTTCACAGCAGGAAGATATAAACTAGATTCTGTCTTTTCAATTCATTTGAATAAGCCATGTGCTGTGTAACACATGTTAATGTGGGGTTTTCACAGCACCCTCTTCTATACACACTTGTCCAAACACCATTGTCAAGCATCTTTTTGGTCTTTCATATTTCATATTCAGCTAACACACATGGTGTGACTTATTGAATCTGAAGCCCACAGGAGTCGGGGTATGTCTTTGTCTGTGCCACCTTTGACTCTCCGTACAGCATCAGCTTTCATTCCTTCCTAGCGTCCTTGGCTCACTGCACCATGGCCAGGTCTTTGAGGGCGTGGCTCCGCTGCTTCTTAGCTTTATAGCCAGGTCGGAGGAACTCGATCTTCCTCTTTTTAGCTTCGATTTTGTTCTTGTGCTTCTTCAGCTTCTTCTTGGCAGCGATGTCTGGGTTTGCAACCGCCTGCAGAGACCGGAGAAGAAATTATAAAGATGATAGATTGGAAATTGAAGATGGGTCGTGTGTGTGTACTTCTGATGTCCATCATACCTGCATAGCTCTGTGTTGTTTGCGTGCTGCTCGCCTCTGTGAGAATTCCCTCTGGACGGCAGAGAAGGCCAGGGAGAATCTCTCCAGCCCTACTTGTTTCTTCAGCAGCTCGATAAGCTCCTGGGCCAGGTTCTTCAGTGTGGGATCTGGGTATAGAGACAGAACATGGGTCATTAAGTGAAACCAAGAGTGTATTATTGTCAGGATTTTTTAAAATTCTTTGCAAGATAGGTTCAGAGCAGTTACCTTGCTCTGCATATGTGCTGTCCAGCTCTCGGTACAGAGGTGAGATAATTGTTGTCAAATAGGGGTCGAGCCGTTCTTTGCCCAAGTCCACGGCCATCGCTCCCAGGAATTTAAACACACATGTTCTCTGAGAGAAATCACAAGGAGGGACCATTGAAAGACAAACTGTGTTACAGCTTGGGCACTTCAAAGCCATGAGTGGGTAAAGAAAAAAAGGTTTATATGCGTACCTTGAGAGGAACTTTGGGAGTGTTTGCAGCTTCTCTCTTTGCCATCAGAGACAGCTTTTTCATCAGCCACAGAAGGGAAGGAGGTCTGTCTTCCTTGTCTCCCTTTTCCACCTCCTCCTTTTCTTTGTCCTCCCTCCCTTCTTCATCTGCATCATCACCATTCTCCATTTGTTCCTCTTCCTCTTTCACTTCTTCCTGTGTTGTGATTTGGGACTCGGGGGAAATGAGGTAGATCACCTTGCCAACAAACAGCAGGTTCTTGATCACCTGAGGATGAAGTAGAAGGCATTAGCCAAAAACATCTGTATGATTCGACTGACGTGCAGTGAGGCAGGTGTGCTTTGGTTGGGTTCGTGTACCTGCTCTCCTGATGCAATGTCCAGGAACTTGGACTGCAGCTGATAGCAAAAAGACAGCACCAACTCTCTCATCTAGAGGTCGGGAAACAAGAGGAAAGAAGGCGGCATAATTTAAAGGATAAGCTGTAGAAATAAAGACTGCTCCAAGAAAAATAATTCCTTACCTTCTTGTCCAGTTTGCTGGTGATAAAGTCAGTGGCTGCCGGCTGAGATGAATCTTTTCCCTCGCCTCTCCAAACAGCGACCAGCTGCTCCGCCTGGTGAGCTGCAAACAGCTGACCGAAAAGCTGTGAGGCTGTGAGCCACACCCAGCAGTGAGGGTACCGCAAGTGGGCTTCAATGTGACCTAAGAAATAAGAAATAAGGGAAGGAAATGTTTGAAAGAGCATGTGTAGAATGTGTATGTCGGTAACAGAGAGGTCACGTGTGTCGGCTCTTTACCCCAGATGTTAGAGAGCGTGTCGTGAGGCTTGCTGAGCTCCAGGAAGCCACAGTGTTTGCTCAGTTTGGTGAGGAGAGTCAGATAACTGAAGAGCAGCCTGTCAGCTCCTTTCTCTTCCTGCTCCTCTTCAATCTGGAAGAGAAAGTTACAAATTGATAATTCATTCTGAACTCACTGCCTCTAATTACACTTCAGTTCCTCCCCGTGTGGTGACCCACGTCTTCATAGTTGTCAGGGTTGATCTCTCTCTCCAGCAGCGGCAGCAGGTCGTCCAGTCGATGGGTAAATTTCTCCTCCTCCACCTCCACAAACAGACCACAAATCTGTGCCCCCAGACGCCGCAGGCTGACCTGGGACGGAGAACATTTTGGAATTTAACTTTAACTTATGGACGACCAAAACTGCCAACTTAAAAATAAATGAATGAAACTAAGTAAATAAATTTAAAAAATGAAAACATTTTACTTCCCAAAGCTTTTTCATGTCTGCCTTTTCTTTTGCATTTCTTCAGATGTATAGACCAAAGTTTTATAAAGTTCTGAATCATGCGGCATATTTAAAATTTAAAAAATCTTGAATTATTCTCAGCCGCATTACCAAAGCCAGCCAGTCATGTAACCATCTGCTAACTGTATGTAGCAAATAAATGATGCCTCTATAGTTTTGACATCACCAAATCCCCTGAATTTAAACAAAACTAAGCTAATGGTTTTCATTAAAACTCTAATAAAACTGTCCCCCTTGAAGAATTATATACTTTATTAGGTACACATGTTTGATTGCTTAGTAACACAAATATCTAATCAGCCATTCACATGGCAGTCAAGACAACCTACTGAAGTTCAGAGTGAGCATCCGAATGGGGGAAAAAAGCCATTTTAGTGATTTTTGGTTGTTGGTGCCAGACGGGCTGGCCTGAGTATGTCAGAAACTGCTGATGTGCTGCGATTTTCTCTCACAAACAACTCGGGTTTAAAGAGAACGGTCAAAAAGCGAGAAAATAGCAGTGATGCAGCAGTTCTCTGTGTGAAAATGTGCAAGAGGTCAGAGGAGAGCGGCCAGGCTGCCCTGAAGGAAACTCAAAAAAACCCCACTTGTTACAACCAATCTGCAGAAGAGCATCTCTGAACACACAACACATCCAACCATGAAGCAGATGGGCTGCAGCAGCAGAAGACCACACAGAGTGCCACTGCTGTCAGCTAAGAACAGGAAACTGAGGCTACAATTCATATGAGCTCACCAAAACTGGACAACAGAAGATTGGGTAAAACGATGCCTAGTCTGACAAGTCTGCGTTTCTGCAGCGACATTTAGGGTCAGAATACGGATCCATCCCGCCTCGTATCACCACCACCACCAGCAGCCTGCGCTGGTGGTGGTGGTGTAATGGCGTGGAGGATATTCTCTTTCAACAGGAGAGTCGCATCACACAGCATATTTTAGCTAATGTACCTTCTCTGCATTCAGCCAAGTGTTGACAACAGAGAACAGGGTGTTCTGGTGGTTTGAGTCCAGCTGTGTGAGCAGAGTCTTGATGGCCATGGCGGCCATTTTCTTGCACCGTGTAGAGTCGTCGTTGACCACAACAAGAGCGAGAGGGGCAAAGAACAGAGTGCTGTGGCCCAAGATCACTGCCTGAATGGGGGGAAACAAAAGCAAAGTGTCATAATAGGGTAGACCTGAATGTTTGAGGAATTAACTATACAATATTCAGAAGTCTGAAACGTGGGGCTGGATTTCATTATGTTGCTGATTCTGGCGTTTCTATTATTTTGTACATTTTTTACACACCTGAGGGAACGTCTGGAAGATATACGCCAGCATCTCCAGCACCGACTCCCTGCCCGTGTCTTGCTCATACTGCAGCTGGTCCACCACAAATTTCAGGTGCAGCTTTAGCTTCTTCCCCAGCGGGTAGTCCAGCAGGTACTTCAGATAAATCTGCACCACACAAAAACGTGTTCGTCTATAAGCTGAAGCAGAGATTTTTCAAATGTCAATCGGCGTGAAAGGAGTCTGCACCTGTCGACAGTGGATTCGGATCATAGCGTTGCCGCCGGTGACTGACAACTTGGCCACTTTCTTCATCACCTCCTCCATCTCAGGAACAACCAGCTTCCTGGAAAGAATTGCCTGTAGTGTACACACACACACCTGTAAACACACTGCACATTATAAGCAAAATATTTTTGACTACAGCTCCGCTGGTTCACCTTCAGCAGACCAAAGGCAGTAGCCTGGCGTGACTGGTCGTAGATGTCCTCCTCAGCGTATCCCAGAAGCACCTGCAGTTGTGTCTCAGAGATTTTGTTGCTTTTGATACTCTTCACTAAAACAGTCATGGCCTGAGAGACAAAGAAAACAAGTCTTTGAGTGAAATAGCAAGAAGCCAAACTGACCCCCTCAGGTCCCACTTATAATGGCTGTGTTTTACTTTTATTTATACCTTGAAGCAGTTCTGGACCAGGTGATAGTTCTCCCCGCGGGCAGCTCCAGCCTTGGAGTAATCCTTCAGCAGGACAAAGAGTTGCTTGGTCAGCTGGCCGGCATTCTTCTCCACTGCTGGCAGAGGGAACTTCAACAGCAAAGTGAATGCTATCAGAGCCTCTGTGATCACCTGAGAGGGATAGAAGAAGAAGGTGACGGTTGAGGATAAATTGATTTATTTGCTCAACCAATGAGAAACATAATAAAAGATGTAAGTGCTGGTACCTTAACATGCATGGAGTCAAGGCATGTGAGAAGCAACTGCACAAAAGGATCCAGCATTTCCAGCGCTGAGGGATCAGACGATGTCACTTTGGATTTCTTTAAGCTCAGATGGAGCAGCTGAGATTAGACACATACAGAGATTAACACACATTTATTCCCTCTTGAGATAAAAGTATAGGGTGCCACGATGCAGAAAATTATTGGAGAATGTGCACCTTGAGGCCGGCGTCCACCAGGATGTGCATGTTGGTCCGGCTGCTGACGGGAGCTTTCTGACCTCCTCTTTTTGGAGTTGGAGGCAGGAGCAGGCAGCTGGCAGGGGGCAGTCTGGGATCTGGGGGAGGCTTAGCAGATGCCTTCTCTCTACATACAAACAATGGATGGAAAAAAGTTATCAAAGTAATTTATTACACCCTGAAATTACTCTGAGTGTGTGTGTGTGTGTGTGTACCGGTCTCTTTTCGTGAGAAGTGGAAGGCTCTGGCTGATAAGGCCGTGGCTCAGCAGCAGGATGTCTTGTGAAGTCATGCCACTGTTGACAAGCAGACCTGAGACCAGTCGCCGCAGTACTGCAGCCACCCGGTTACACACCTTCAAACTAGATGAAGCCTCCAAGATCTGGTAGGGAAAATAGAAGCAGCGTTCACACCATGTTGACTATTTTTTTTTAAAAAATGCACAGACTAAAAATTACTTTTGGCTGCTCTCTTATTCACAGCGGGTCGCCGTAGCATATAGCTCTGCATGTTTGATTTGGCATTTTAATGCTATTGGGGCCAATTAAAAAAAAAATATATATATATATATAAAGACTGACAGTTTAAATTGACTTAAATACCTCTTTATTTCTGTGACTCCATCTTCTTACTATAACGACTGTAGTGTATACATGTCTGTATATACCCTATCTCCTTAGCAGGTGGGTCAAACTGAACAAAACTTTGCCCGAACATCGTCACACATACAGCAATTATTAACATCATCCATTCTCTTCTGCTTATCCTTTTCAAGGTTGCAGGGGGCTGGAGCCTATTCCAGCTGTCATTGGGTGAGAGGCAGGGTACACCCTGTACAGGTCGCAAGCCTAACCCTGTTGCAGGGCTAACACAGAGAGACAGACAACCATTCACACTCACATTCACACCTAAGGGCAATTTAGAATCACCAATTAACCTAACCCCACTAACCGCATGTCTTTGGACTGTGGGAGGAAACCAGAATACCCGGAGAGAACGTGCAAACACAAGGAGAACGTGCAAACACAAGGAGAACATGCAAACACAAGGAGAACATGCAAACACAAGGAGAACATGCAAACTCCACACAGAAAGGCCCAAGCTAAGGTGGATTCAAACCCAGACCTTCTAGCTGTGAGGCAAGAGTGCTAACCTGCACACCACCGTGCTGCCCTCAAACATGATGTTTTTTTAAAAAGATTTATAATAAATCTTTTTGTATTCATTATCCCAATGTTACCTCCGTTTGTGTTTCACATGTCATGTTCAACCTATGTTGTCTGTACACAGCAGCCAGACTGCCCTGCATTTAGCATTCAGTTCACTGGGTGAAAGTTAGCTTTAGCTGGGTAGTTTGCTAGCTGAAAATACAGGAACTATGTAGCTACTTTTAGTTAGCTAAACTAACCACATCATACAGCTTTAAATTTTTTGTTCCACTTTAGTTACTCCTTAGAATTATTGTTTGTAATGAAGTTTTAGTTTGTTTTGTTTACTGCATGTTGATGTCGATAATAAACAGTTTTTTTAAAGTAAAAAAAATTGTAAAAAATAGGAAGTTCAGGTGACCCCCCCCCCCCCCCCCCCCCCAAAAAAAAATTTAAATAAATATTTGTTATTGTTATTTATTGATAGTAAAGATAAGCCCACAGCCAGTGATAACAAAAAATATTGTGGAAAAAAAAAATCCATCATTAACCTTCCCTTTGAAAAAGAAAAAAAGCCATTTTGAGGTAAACAGTAGAAAAAACACAGGTATTAATAATTACATTAATTAAGGCCTTCATTAAGTCCAGAAACTTGATTTATATAATTAGTAACACCAGTGTTTATCTAATATTTCATGTCAAAATAGCTGCTGGGGAAAAAGTTAAAATAAACAAAAAAATAAAACTTTTTTGGTTTTCTACAACCAATAATGAATTATTTGACACATTTTGATGTATCTTGCTCCTGTCAAAAATAACAACATTACAAAAACAAGGCCTGCTGAAAATATGACCCTCTGCTGAGACCGTTTACTCATCATCTTCTGTTTCCAAATTCAAATCCATCCTCACCTCCTTCAGTGGCAGTATGAGCTTGGTGATGCTCTCCTTGCTGCAGAACTGCGCCAGCAGCTCGTAGGAGTCCATGCTCTTACTGTGGCGCGCCTCCATCAGCTTGGAAACGATGCCCTTCACTTCTTTCTCCTCGGCGACCTTCCCAAACAGCTCGTTATTGAAGATCTGGTCAGTGGACCAACAATGACAGGGAAAAAAAGGTCTTAGAGATGAATGTGAATGAAAATGTAAGAAGAAGAAAACCTTCCTGAAACACATCAACCACGTTTAAAACCAGATAGTGAACCATTTTGTTTGCAAATAGAAGTTATATGGAGAGACAGCACTTACATCAATGAGCATGTTCATGCAGGGGTCCAAATCTCCACTCTTTAGGGTTGGACTGAGGGCTGAGAGCAGCTGGTACACTGTGAATGTTAACACGTGGAGCTGCATGGAGGAAGGGCACAAACAAACTAATATTAGGCTGATCCAGTTTGCCTCTTGCCAACATTTTATGTACATTTTTCCTACTTTTATGAAAACATCTTTGTGATATGAAATGTGACATTAAATTATATTTCTTTTCTGTTAAAGGCCAGCAGAATTAAATGTCTGAGTCTGCACATGGAAACATCATTGTCATTGCTTGTTTGCATACTTCTGCTTGTTGTACTTTCAAGCACACATTGCTACATGTCTGCATGGTGTATGTGCTATATTAATAATGTGAGTTGAGTTATTTGTTACTGTTTGCGTGTGTGTGTCTGTGTGCGTTCCAACCTGGTAGCCCTTGACCAGAACACCCTGCATCTCTTTGAGCAGGTACTGCAGATACCTGCAGCCTAAAGTCTCAATTATCTTCACCAGCGTTCCTCTCGCCACATCGCGGATCTCCTGGAAACGGTTCCTCAGCAGAACACAAATCTTGATCAGAATCCTGAAAAAAAAAACAAAAAAACAAAATAGAAAATGCACATGAATAACCAGATTTCATAATCCAGAATTTAAAAACAGCTCAAATACACAACAGAGCAGTTTATTTTAAACGTGTTTCTGGACGCAGCTGCGTACCCGGGGAGGTTGGCCTCCATGATGTGTGGAGGCAGAGTCTGCATTAGTTTGACCATGGCGAAGCCTATTGGTATCCGGACCACCTCCTCATCCTTCACATCCTTTGACTTTACTGCCTTGTGCTCCTCATCGCGCTTCACCTACAGGAAACACGCATATTTCCACTATCACCATCACTCTGCTGTTTTCAGAAAACCCGACATATTCATGTGCGTGTGTGTATCGTACCTTTGCAGTGAGACACTTGTGCAGACGGGGGAGCACGTTCTGACTGACAGTCCGGTGGATCAAACCGATCAGAGACTCCAGCTCCTCCACGCTCTGCGGCAGTCCGCTCGCTGCCGAGGCTACTTTAGCACCAGCCTGCGCCTTGACTTTAGCGGCAGGAGCTTTCTTTTCTACGTCAGCTGTGTCAGTTTCCATGGGGACATCCGTGGAAGCGACTTTACTATCGATCTCCATTTCTTCCTCGTCGTCGCTCGCGTCCAATTCGTCGTCTGCAGCTACGCTGATTTCAACACTCCCGGCTTGCCAAAGATATGCATTTATATTTCTTTACTTCATTTATCAGAATTACTTTGTCCACACAATTATCACCTCACAGCGTCACTCACCTTCTCTGGCTTTGGCAGCTTCAATTTCTCTGCTGAGGGTCTGGTGGTCAAAATGGAAAGCCTCCAGGACAGTGACCAGCAAACTGGAGCATTAATCAGTACAAGACTCGTGAATTGATGCGAAATATCAGAGTTTAAAAGAAAGAGACAAAAAAAATGATAGTCTGAAGAATCAATGTGTAAAACCTTACCTGACAGCCAGTTTCTGTTCAGCCTGCGCTGTCTGCAGGATATGGATGAACTGTTTGAGGTGGTAAAGGTACTTGGACCAGGTGAGCCTGCGACACACCGCGCCCACCACCTCCACCGAAGCGGATATCATGTTCTCATGCTGGAGGAGAAGGAGAGAGGTTAGACACAAAGAAACAAAACACATCCTGAGCTTTCAAATGAAACCATTTTCAAGTAACCTTGAGCATCTTTTCATCTAGCACGGCGGTCATGGCGTACGGCATGATGTAATTCTGGAGGGAACGGGGCGTCAACACCACCGTACCCTCGTTCAGCTGTTTGGCGAGCTTCCTGAGGGCACGAGCCCGACGGTGGATCTAAACAGAGAGAAAAGGTCATCAGTCAGAAAAAACAGGAGGAGGAAGGAAATAGAAGTGTGAGTTTTTGTGCCTTCTCTTTTACCTGGATGTGCTTCATGTGTTCAAAGAAGTCAGACTCAGGGTCGCTGTAGTTAGCAAGCTGCACCAGGTCTTTAAATTCTTTTTTAGAAGGAAAGGTCTTCACCAGGCAGGCTAGTATGGTAGTATACTCGTGCTGCACGCTCTTGAAAGACAACAGCACGGGAAGAGAGTGAGTTTAATGGCTTCACAGCAAGCATTTGTGGAGTTTGACAAAAACAAGAGAACGCAGCTTTAAAAATGGTGAATATAATTACAGCTGTGCGTACTCATACCTCCGTTTTGCTGCGGAGACCCTTGTGTACAGCGTCTAAGATGGTGTGCTGTACTACGTCCCTGTAGATCTGTTCTCCGGGCCCGACCGCTGCCAGCTGGGCGATCACTGCAGACAGACACAAGGTGGCGTTGTCTGCCAATGACATGTCACCAATCTGCATCAAAGGGAGAGAAGGAAAAAAAATTGGCCAATGAAATCCTTATCCTGAAGTTAGTTAGTTCATCATAGTGCATATTTGCTTGCCTCATAGGTGTGGAAACAATTGTGCACGATGGTGCTGATGTAGTCCAGGTCCAGAGTCTGCATGGCTTTGATCCGTCTGGTGGCTTCTTGGAAAGCTGTCAGACGCACGTCGAAGTAGATCTCATCCAAGTGTCGACTGTCAAACGCGTTTAGCTGCAAAGGTGAGCACAGAACTTTGTAATACGTGACACAGAAGTCACTGATGAGGCTGAGGGTTACAGTTCAGACCTCTGGAAGTGTTGGCTAATATTTCATCTCTGATGTCTAAATAATAATATCGTGTTTAAAGCGCATGCAATCAACGATCTCACCTTTGTTGCCAAGTCAGTGATGTATGTGAGCGAAGGGTCCAGATCCAAGAGAGTCTGAAAACAGCACACACGGAAAGTCAGTTAAAAAGGGGCCACAACACACAGTCATCATGTTCAAGAAAACTTCTTTAACTATTATTTACATGAAGATTGAATAGTTAATATTTTGATTATTTATACCAAATATTCTTCATTTATACTACTCATGGTCAGACAGTACAAAGACCTTCAGTAATTCCAGCAGTAAATGTTGTGCTGGAGTGTACACATCCCTCTTCTTACAGTATACGACTTAATACTTGACATTTCGCTTAACCCTCTTAATTGGAGGGGAAGGCGAAATGTCAAAAAAGTAACTTAAAGGGCCAAATTGTATGTTATTTTTGACATCAATTCGCGGACCGGAAGTAGGGGGTGGGGCCTGAGCGGCCCTCGGGCCAAGTTTGGGCACCCCTGGGCTAACCCCAGGACTGTGGTGGAGACAAGGATAAGATTAAGTGCTCTGGGCTGCTTTGTATGTGTCGCCACAATGGCTACATCCATACTTTCTTCTATACTTTTAAACACATTTTAAATTGCAGAGACAGTAATGCTGTAATAGTTCTCTGGTGTACCTGGAAGGCATTGGTGAGGGCCTGCCTTGGCAGCTTGTTGTGAATGATGGAGAAGAGCTTGCTGAGTGGGCGGAGGAAGACGGAGGGCTTCTCACATTGCCTCAGCAGGTTCTGTATGGTGGCCAGGAGGTCGATTTCTGTCTCCTGAAACAAAGTTCACCTTGAGTGGAGCCTCCTGAGTGCACACACTCAATGCCTCCAAATCGCTAACACCAAAAATCCCCTGAATTTTATGTAACATGTTTTATAAATTAATATAATTATTATAGATGGTTGGAAATGGGGCTCAAAACCTTAAAATTATAGTTATACAAAATAATTAGTTGCAAGTCTTACTTGAGATCTGTTGCCTTTCTGGAGGTAAGGAAGCAGCAGGCTGATAAGCACAGAGCTCTGCTCCTTGTCGCTCACAAATCTGCTGACCCTGGCAACAAGAGAGAGACACACACACGTCCTAACGTTAGATGCGATTCAAATAAAGGCTATTTTCAAGCGAGAACACATCTTGGATGCAGTGAAACAGAAACAAAAAGCATAATGAACATGAACTATCCCTTATCTCCAGCCAAAAAGAAGTCACTTGACATTAAACTCACTTGGAGAGGATGTTGAGCTCTTTGGCCACCTGTGTTCTGAACATCTTCTTCTTGAGTCTGTCTGTGTTGCGTACAATTGTGCTGAAGTAGCGCAGCAGGGTGGGAATGTGAGGCAGCAGCAATCTGGCGCCTTGAGTAAGTGAATCTGGAGGATACGACATGTGCACGTTTAGCGCTGAACAGCATCAGCAGGAAATCAAACCAAATTTTGGACCACGATCCGCTAACCTGCCGCGATGAGAGCGCCCTCTTTAGGCTGCGGGAACACACATCCGTTGACAGTGAGCTCCGTCTCAGCGTCTGAGGCAACAAAGTCTGCGGTTGTTGCCAGTGTCTCAGCTATGTCCACTACTACTGCGATGGTTGCTGGAGATACGTTCTTAGCTGAGAGGAGGGCGAAGACGTTCAGAAGGATATCACACTCTGGGTGGTCTGGCTTCTGCTTGGCAAGGAGGGTGAAGTACCTGAGACAGTTAAAAATAAAAATAAAAATCTTTTAATATGCTTTACTGAGCTTGGATGAAGACACCAGCAGAGACTGAGCAATGTTTGTGAAGGATGCTGACCTGGCATTTTTGGACCACGCATGGATGAGTTTCAGCAGAGGGGTGGGGGAGTAAGGGCTCTCTGTTGGGAGGCGGCACACCTGCATGTAAAAAGAAACTAAAACTCATCAGTAAGCTGAGACAAAGAAAACAAAAACTCAATAAGAATCCAAAACCTTTCTCCAACGTGTACCTGAGGCCAGACCGCCGCTTCAAACACAGCATCAATCTCATCTGGGCTGAAGCTGTAGGAGTCGAAGCCATCGAAGAAGTCGTGGATCCTCAGGATACAGAGTTTCCTCAGGTTCTTCAGAGGATTAATGCAGCCTGCTCGCAGCTGAGAGAGCACACATGAACTTCTTTATGTTTATGTAGTACAGAAAGGAATAAGGACTATGATGAGAAAAAAAATGCCAGTAACAGTAATCAGTTTCCACCCTGAAAGAGTAGTTCTGATTACCTGGTCCCTGCTGTCCAAAATGGTAGAAACAGAGGCTGCGACACACAGCAGGATCTGCAGCACTTTAGGCAGGTAGGCGTAGATGAGGTGGCCCAGTTTCTGGATCACCACATTAATTGTGTTCAGCAGGCTGTGCTGACGGCCCAGCGGGAGGACAGCACTCAGGTCCGTCTCTGCTACTGTCCTCTGAACTGCATCCAGACAGGAACCTGAGGACACAAGAGGAGGAAACGGTGAATGAAGTACTGATTTTTACATTTGTTAGTCTAAGAGGAGTACTACAATTTAGCAGCTCCACAACGCAGCGGTTTACACATTCACCTAACAAGCAAAAGCTCTCCAGTTTGAGACTGTGAGAAGACACAAATCCCTGTGGGGTTGTGTCAGGAATGACAACAAATATATTTTTTCTAGCTGCAAGGAGGCTGCCATCCTATGTTTATGTGTGACTGAGCCATATTGTGGCAGTGGCGCAGTGGGTAGGTGCTCGCCTTGCAGCTGGAGGGTTGCCGGTTCGAGCCCCTATCCCTGAGCTGCTTGGGCAAGACACTTAAACCACATTGCCTAATGGTAGCACCGGTCTCTGGCTGCATGACCACAGATGCTCGCCTCTGGATGATCTGGAACAATCATTTCGTTGTGTGCCTTGTGTGCACAATGACAATGAGCTGAATCTAACATAAGAGTCAATAATAACTTATGAATAACAGGTTTAGTATCTTGTTGTGTCTGGCAAAGTTTTCATTTTCTGCCACAGGTGTGTCCTACCTTGGCAGTGATGGCTGACGGGCTCAAAAAGCAAATCGATGAACATTCCCAGCTCCTCAGCCTGGCAGCCTGCCAGGAAGCGCAGAATGATGGAGGACCTGTAGGTGGCGCTCGTCTTCCCCTGAAACTTACTGCCAGCTTTAGAGCGTAGACGACCAAACAGGATCCTGTGTCATACACAGCACAGCACAAATTTATCATAAAACATACGATCATCTGAAAGAGATCTTTCCCTTTATTTTCTTAAGCCAGAACACATTTACAAATGGGAGTTGATGGGAAAAAAAGAGGTATACAAACCACTGGGTGGATGAAACATCCATGCACATATGCATAATGGTTGAGATTTGCAGTTGAGCATGCTACTTTTTAAATAAAACATCTAAAGAATCAATCATCATCTACAAAGAATCAATATTCAGCAACTGAAGCATGTCAGACAAACTGTTTATACACTGGAAAGGCAAAACCTCACAGACAGACGCCCAGATGGACAATATTCTGCTTTAGAGTGAGCAGGATAATAAAAAAAACAGAATAACCCTCTTTTGTAAATCATGCTGCTGCTTTCACCCAGAGAAACATGGAAAGTTACATGAACTAAGAAGGCAATATGTAACCCAAATGGCATTTTTTTAATAATCGATATATTAACTCAAACAGTACCTCATGAGCAGTGGAATAAGTTTGCTTCTGTGGGAAGCATCAACCACTCCTGTCTCCTCAGAGATGTTGAAATGGACGATCTCCTCTTTGAAGTGTTTGTCATCCAGCAGCCTCTCAAGATTCTCCCTGAAAACACACACACACACACACACACACACACACACACACACACACACACACACACACACACACACACACAGGTCTAATCACTCTGTAAAGATATGTGGCACTGCAATGATTTCCTATTTATTTCAAGTGTAAACAATAAACATGTATGAAAGACTTGTAGCCAAAAGTGGCAAAAACTGTCAAAGAGCATGAATCATTGTCTGTCTCCATGCTGAAAGCAGTTCAGTGTGTCAGGCTGATCCTGAACAAAGCGCCACACATACAACCCTCGGATCAGCTCATCTGTCTGTGGGTTGGCTGAATGTGCGGTAAATGGATAGCTTGATAACAGACAGTAGAGGACATAAAGTCAGACTGAGGTGGAACTTAGCATTCCTAGATCTGTAACCATAGAGGGCCGATGATGAGAGCTCGAACAATGAACCCACTGAAGGAGGGCGAGAGCGAGCGAGAGAGAGAGAACTGTAGATTGCTGCTGCCAACGACAAAATGCACTGCATTCATTTCCTCTTCATCTCTTGAGGTGATTAAGGTAGTTTTCTTACTTGTATGGAACTATGTTGGGGTCTCTGTATGTGATGACACACTCCAGGGCCACTTGCTGGATCTGCTGGTCCTGATGGGTGAGCAACTGAACACAGACAGAGAGGAGAAGAAATCTATGATACAACCACAAGAAAACAGCAAATGCTGCAAAAATTACTACAGGTACCATCAAGTCAGAAACAACTGACTTGATGCTACCTTTTAAAGGAGTGTGAGTGCATGGTTAAGATCTGACCACTAACCTGGTTATAGAGCTCACAGAGGCTGCTTTCCAGATAGAGCGACCGAGGGTTGGTAAATTTAGTGAATACTTTCAGATGGGCAATGAGCTGTCTGAGAGATAAAAGACAAATTCAGTTTACTGCATGATCCATGCCACTAGAGTCACATTTTATTTATTAAACAAAGAAACAAAGGGATTCCAAATGGTACAATATTATAGTGGCAAAAACTGCAGTTCCCCGAGTGGCCACTTGAGGCTGAATCCAACAGTGGGTCAACCCTCAGACTTTCATGTTAAAATGCCAAATTTCAGAGCAGGAATAAATTATGCTAAAGGCCTGGTACAAATACATTTTTGGTCTCAACCGGTCATTTTCAAACCCATAAGAACTGGACGGGGGGGATTTCTTTTTATAACATGCCCTGAATCAAGGTTAAATTTAGATGTGTGGTCTCTTTGACTGACAGGTAACTTAAGTGGCTTTTTGGGAGTTTTTTAATGCAATTATCCAACAAATAAAGTGGCACGCTGTGCCGTTAGATGTACCCAAGCGTCAAAGATCACAGCGACTACATCCATCTTTCATATGAAGGCTGCAGTTAAAATGGAAACCAGATTCACCAGGTTTGCATCAGGACAGAAAAAGTAAATAACAGTCTACAGAGAAACAATACCACAAATATCTTAAAAATAATAAAGTAGCTATCATGGTGACGTCACAATAATATCATTATCATAACAAAGAAAAAGGCTTGCAAATCACTTCCCTGAAAATAATGCAATCTCTTTGAGGACTGCAATATTACAAATAGTTCTTACTTGGCCGTTGCTCTTCTTGGAAGTGACTTCCTCTGCTGTTTGCTTCCTTCTTCCTCCTCCTCCTCACCTTCACCTTCATCCATGTCCTCAACCATCTCTGACTTATCCTGCAGGGCAGCATCGCCCTTCTTCCTCAGATCCTGAGTGGGCGCCACCAGCAGGTCTGTGAGATAAAACTCATTCCTGCCAACAAGCACCAAGACTAAGATTACTGCGCATATTCCCCTGATAGATATTTAGAAAAATGGTCAGTCAAGCTGAATTTGTGTAATTTCTAAATCAGCGCTGACCTGATAAACCTGAGCAGCAGGGGGCTCAGTTCCCGGCTGCGCGGCTCCACCCTGTCGGTGAACTGGGCCATGGCGCGCCACAGCAGACTGCGGAAGTTAGTGAAGTCCGTCCTTTCGTTGGGGTCAGAGGCCAACTTCAGCCGCTCTAGGAAAAGCGACCCCACTTCCCCACTTTCGATGACATCACAGCCCAGCTCGCTCTGAACAGGGTTGTCTTCTTCATCACCAGCATCATCATCATCTTCTTGTAATTCCTTTTCTGCAACATGCCGAAAGGAGAATTCCCTTTTTTTCATATATATATTTTTTTTTTGGCAGTTTGAGGCATTCATTGGAAAATAAATACCAAACAGCCTTACCAGCGAGCCCTGCCACCATCTCCAGATGTTCATGGTACACCATCCAGAAGTCCTTGTTGTCCATGCCTCTGGAATGGCTCCTGGAAAGAGGAAAGAGGGAAAACTGTTTTTGCCAAAGGTATTTCATGAACACCTCAGCACGTCTAGGAGTTGTAATTTTAAAGACAATGCAGACAAAGTTCTGTTGTTTCCCAAAAAAGAAAGAAGCAAGAAGAAGAAGGAAGCATAAACAATGAAATGTACATGGCTCAGGGCATCAAAATATTATAAATGTGATCATTAGAGATGTAATAAATTAGCGAGACAATTTCACACTCACACAATAAGTTCAATGACTGCGTCCCACAGTGGCCTGAAGTTGACAAACAGCATTGCAATGAGGTACCGCAGAGGAACCTGAAGCAAAACAAGAGGAACCAGGATGTGTTACTGACAAGGTTATCTACCCAAGCATCACAGCAAGCACATCCTTTATGTTCTCATATATGCACTGTTACAGTGGTGACTGTTCACATTAAACATGGCCACAGTTCCAAATAATGAGGTCAAATGTAAGTTTTGGTACGATGTCAGCGAATTACAGCTCTGGGTATGAGTGCAGAGGCTCCACCCACCTGCAGTTAGAATCTTTTGTTTGCAAGGGGAAGCCAATCACATGACAGTTGGCTTAAAGGGAGTTAAAATGCCTTGTTTTCGACAGTGGATGAACTTAGTGACTGCACCAAGGTCCAGGACAATGTTAATAAGGATTATTTTAAAGTGTTAATCATAAAAAGCTGCTCAATAGTCTAAATATAAAAATAGGGAACTCATGTGTCCACTTGCTCTTCTCTATACCTGCTGGAAGGTGCCAGGAGGCCCGTGGGGCAGGCTGCGTGGCACCAGGTCGTGTCTCAGCTTCCGGAGGTGAAGCAGCTTCTCTCTGTAGTCGTGCACTGAAGCCGGCACCAACTCTGCCTGCAGGCAGACCGCAAACACCGACTGCACCTCCACATTATCCTCACCCTGGATGAAGACAAACCCACCAAAAGTGCATAAAGGTAATCATTTCTAATAACGGCTGCACTGCAAAATGTAAATGAGTTTAATGAGAATCTGCAGGTGTTGTACCTCAGTCTGTGGAGTGAGCTCTGCATCAAACTGAGTGAAGATCCTCAGAGTCAGCAGGCGAATCTGAGTGAGAAAAAATTGACGCATGAAACTTGCGTCTAAATATGTCCAAATTGTATCAGCAACAACCAAATATGAAACGTCTCACAAGTTTAAGGGGGAAAAAATTCTTTAAACTATCCCTAAATTTTCTGTGATCTGGCACCAACCTTAGAAATGTTGGAGGAGAGGTTGCAGTACAACATCTGGTAGAGCTCAAGCAATGCACTGTGGGACAGGTGCTCCGAAACACCACTGAGTGACAGGCGGGTGTAGTATAGGTCTGCTAGCAGCAGAGCCGACAGGTCTGTGGGAAATTTCCTGTGACAATCGTGACGACAGCACTTTTAAGTTGCTGAAAGATGTTTACCAAAACAGAGAAGCGGCGATAAATGTGCTTTTAGAGCTTACCGTAGCATCGAGTTGACTTTTTCCACTGTGACAAGAGAGAGAAGCTGGGCGGAGCTGTCCAGAGACAGCAGGCAGCTCAGGGCTTGTGTGGCTACGAAGAGAGCAGCTGGAGAGTGGACGGGGGAGAGAGGCGTCAGTCTCAGGTTTAGCAAAATTATAGCTGCAATTTAAAATGTTCATTTTTTTTCCTCCACAAGTTTTTGGGGAAAAGCGCAGGAGATTTATTTTTATTTTCCTCAAACACATTTAACACATTTTTGTTCAGGTGGCCAAATTTAAGCCTTCAGAAGTCCCTGAATTTTACATGAAGTTTGACTTTCTTTCAAACTTTAATCTCAAACTTAGTTAAACAAGTGAAGACTGGCCTGAGTTTTAAACAGTTACTAAAATTGTAACCAGTCACTGTAACTTATTAATAGATCATCAGTCCTGATTCTTATTTTATTTGCTTTGGACTGTCATGAGTTACTCTGCTGAGCCCTATTAAACCACAACCAAGTGAACACATTGGACAATAACTCTCAGAAGCATTAATAGCAATGTGAAAATAGTTAGAGAGAAAAAAAAGGAGGAAGCAATCACAAACCTTTCCCTAGTTTCTCTGCCTCAATCTCACACAGCAGGTGGTTTAGGAAAGATGTCACAACAGGTACAACACCAGCTGGAGCCAGAGGCCTGAAACAAGAACAAACAAACAAAAACACATTTAAAGGTCCTGCTTCTTTAGTTTTCTCTTTCTTTTTTGCCTATGTGTGAACACAAGTTAATGTGACTTAAAGAAAAAACAGAACTTCTCCAACTCTCTGGGTTGCCTCTAACATGTGCTCTGATTTTTATTTCAAATACTCCGGCGGCGTTTGCCAGAAACCGGCTCCCGAGCGCGCTGCCTCAGTGCCTCACTTCTGCTCCCCTGTAGCGGCGGCGTTGAGCCACACTCACTGTGTGTGACCTCTGACCAAACTACAGGCTTCCAGTACAACAAAGACTTCATCAAAAACACCAGATAGGCACACAATAAAAACAATGATTGACTGATAGCGTCCCACTGTGTGTTTTTCTGGCAGTGTGTTTGCGATCAGCGTCATGCTGAAAAGTGAAGCGACTGCCCGTCAGATGCTTTCCAGATGGTGCTGCACGGTGGATCAAAATCTGACGTTACTTTTCTTTGCTCATACTTCCATCAGTTTTGACAAGATCTCCAACACCACTGGCTGAAATGCATCTCCAAACTATGACAGAGCCTCCACCCTGTTTTACAGATGTTGTACCTCTCTCCTGAATCTTTCTGTACAAATTGATGAAGATTTGAACCAAGTATCTGGATTATTTGTTGGTGCAAAAATACTATTTTATGCCTGTGTGATCTTTGGCATTTTTGATAGATTTAACTTAAAAAATGGGAACAAATTATATGTTTTTGCAACAGTCAAAGAGCCCAAAGATTAAAATTGGTTCTCCCACATGCGTGTGATGTGTAGACACAACACTGGTTCATCCCTTGAGTTAAGTGCCTTTTTTATGTTTGAATGATTAGTAGGTTAATGTTATTAAACAAAAAACAACATCCCTCTGAAACTGGTACAAGGACTGGACGGAAAATGAGAAAAAAAAAGCAGCGTTAAAACTTTAGAAGACCCTCACAGAGCTGGAGAACTGTTGCTTAAAACCATTACAAGAGCATCTGGCAGCACGGAAGCACAATATAAAGAAAGGAGGGGTGACTCAAAACCTCCGCACAATACTGTATGACAACACAATAGTGAACATAACAGCACTTGATGACAGTGTGTAATCATCACTCTTTTGACCAGTTCTAGCCACATACAGTCTGACTGCAGGGAGGGCTTACCTGAGATGTGGCAGCAGCACCAGGGCGGCCCACGGCAGGGAGAGGTTACTGATGGGCTGGTCCGGTTGGTCTGGAATTTTAATCATTGACAGCACCAGCTCTGGCACCGCTGGTTGTTCTGATGCTGTATGGTTCGCCTGATCTTCCTCCTTACTGCTAAACTCTCTGCTGGAGGAGAAAACAGATTTACCTCGTGAAAAATGACATAATGAAAATTAAGACAACAGCAGGACATAAAAATTCACTGATTAGAATCTCACCCTGTTGTCTGGCCAGTGAAGAGCAATGGGTAGGTTTCAAAGGCCATGGAGCCATCTGTAGGGGGTGGAGCTTTAGCGAGGATCAGACTGACCAGCACATCCAGCCCGCTGTGGCGAGAGAGGGCATCGCCCTGGCTGAACAGCCCTGTGGTGAAGCGCAGCAGGGTGGGGAGGAAGAGCTGGAGGACAGAGGAGGAGGAAGCTGTTAGTCTGCGAGACTTCAAAAGCAAAATATTTCTGTAAAAAAGTGAAGTCACCTGTTCAAACTGTTTCATGGTGAACATCTCTTTGGTGAATTCCAGAATCAGATCTTGTTCCACGGTGCTGCGAAATATCTGGTGAGGAAGAGATTCAAAGAGCCTGTAAGCGACTGTAAGCGACCTGTAAGCGACAGGCAACTTTCTCTTTCTTGTCACATTTACACACACTGTATGAGACCACATACAAAAAAGCCATCTTCACATGCAGAACACACCTTTTGCATAGTCTCTTGGATGAGAGAGTTTGGCAAGCTGATGTTCTCCCCGAGAAGCAGAGAGGAGGTGATCTGGAGGAGAAGACGGGAGCAGGAAGCTGACAGAGATGAGCTCTGAATCAGCCTCAACACCGCCTGTAAGCATGAGATTCAACAATGAGACACAAGTCTTAAATGACACACAAACATTTAATAAAATCTCACAAATTCTTCTCTTACCTGGCACACAGACTCTGGATTAGTGACCTTGGCGCCACCCTTGTGGGACACCAGAGTGTGCAGAATGAACAGAAGCCTCTCCAGCTGCTCCGTCGCCAGGTCTGCGCCTTTCCCCTTCGCCTCCGTGACAAGCAAAACCTCAGAGATGGTGGCCTTAACAAAAGGACACACCACCATCAAACACATGGCAGGGAATGAAAAGCGTGCAGAAACATCAACAAGACAGAAATCTGCCCGTGTGTCCAGCTTTACCTGGAGGGACTCCCACAAAACCAGCAAGTGTTCTCGATCAACATGATTGGCTGCAGCCTGGGCCATGTGATCCAGAGCATCCCTAACAGAGGTCCACGGGAGGGAGACACCTCGGTCGGTTGTTGGGCCAAGCTTATGCAAAGCCACAGAGAAAGCCTAGAAAAACAAGAGCAAGGAGAATATAAAGGTTAGCTCCAGAGTTCTGCTTCTCTTTACTGTATCATTTACACAAGATAAAGAACTCCTGTTTCACAGTGCAGTCTGCTGTAGCACCTCGAATCATAAAGGTGACAAAGGGTTTAACTCAATGCAAATGCAGACAGGATCCTCACATTAGCAGCACAGGAGTGGAACATGTTTCGAACTCCTTTGCACATCTCGAACAGCAGCAGGCCCGTTCCCTCCACCTTGTCGGGGTGCTCCTCCAGGTCGGAGAACACATGGGTGAGCAGGGCACTGAGATCTGGAACCTGCGGGACAAAACCAAACATCAGTTTATTGTGGAAAACAACAACAAATGAACAAATACAGTACAAGAAAAGAAATTACTACAACAATACCTAATCTAATAGTTAATGTTAAATTAAAATCTACTGCAGCAGCTGAAGACAGTCAAATGTAACAAGAAACGAAGACATAAATTTGTGACTCAAGTCCCCAACCTTTCGCATCAAAAAGGAGAAGCTCTCTGCTGCAAAGATGCGGATGTGCTCTTTCTTGTGTGCCAGCAGGGTGCTATACAAACTGTGGGGTAGAAGGAGGTTTTACATTTAACCATCATCAACCATCATTTATATAATCATGGTCTGATTTCTACTGACAGTTTTCCCAGTAACATAAATAACCTGTGAGGGGCTGTGGGGCCAATTTCATAACAAAGGATACAGTTATAAAAATTCATGTTAAATGTGCTTATCACCCATTTTGCTTTCCAAACCTAAATTCCAATTATTCCAGTTCATTAAAAAAAAAGTCACCCCCTGACTTTATGTTATGCCTCACCTGTAGATATTGGTCATGTCCTTCACCATGAGCCTCCACAGGTACTTAAAGAGATAGGAAAGGCAGGTGAAGCCCCACTCCAGGCGCTCTGTGTCCTTTGTGTCCAGCAGTGAGGTGATCAGAATGAAGAAGTCGGGGAAGTGGGGATAAAAGTCGGTCTGCAGGTCTCTGGATAGCTGCACCACCAGGCTGGAGGAAGAGAGGCGTTACCGGACCAGGCTCTGCTAAGTTAAACTTATGGCTGCAAAAAAATAACACGCAAAACACTTACTCTAGCAGGGGTTGGTAGGCCAGACTGTTCTCGACGGCCAGGTGGGTTTTCAGAGATTCCACAATGGATTTCTGATGGAAAACCAGCATGTTGAACGACTGGCTCTTGTTGGAAACCTCTTTCAAAAACGTAGCTATGAAGGAAAAGGACAAGATTCACATGCAAAGCTCTCCTCCGGTCTCGCAGCACACAAGTGAGAACTGAGTATGAGCTATCGCTCCTATCTTTTATACTTACTGAAATGTTCTGTCAAGTTGAGGTCCCTCCATTTTGTCAGCCCTTCAGAGAAGTAGGTTTCTACCTCCTGCAAAGAGAGCAAAACATCAGTAAGAGACAGTGCAAACAGATGAGAGTACTGCCTAATGAGAGGGGTAACACTCTGCTTGCAGACCTCAGCGTAAGATCCAGTTCTGTCGATGCGATGGATCACATCAATGTTGACGTTGGCGAGTCTTTCAGCAAACGTGAGAAACTAAAAAAAAACGAGATCAGATGATTTTAAAAATGCTGCACATGGGACACAATGTTTAAACAACCGCATGCGTGTGTCTATTTGTACAGCGTGACATGGACTGATAAAGTTGGACAGAGTAATACTGCATTAACTTGTGTCTCCACTGTAGTCTTCGCTGCTGTACTAGCATCACGCTGCAGTGTGTGTGTCTGCGGGCTCTCACCCTGTAGGTGTTCTCAGATTTGTGATACGAAGACTTGGATTTGATCTTCATCTTGGCCTCGTCGCTTGATTAGAAAATAACGCTTGTCCAGAGATCTGCGTGCGATTTAAACGACTCATGAAAGCCCCACTTAGCGTTACTTTGTTTTCTTTTAGCTGCTGTTGCTACTGTTTACACACACGCCGACAACAGGACGCAGCCATATTGAACAAAGCATTATGGGAAGTTTTCATCTCTCCGCGTGGCTAGACGAAGAGAAGCGGAGAAGAAACAAGGCGAGAGAAGAAACCCCCATGCACTTCCGGTTTCGTTTGCGACCTCCCGCTTCTCTGATTCTCAGCGTGTTTACATGTTGTATCGCAAAAATAATGAATAAATAGGGAGCTTTGAAACACAGTTACATGGTGATAGTTTCCATAAGCTATAACCTTTCTGTATAGCTGAATGTTTATAGTAAACGTGTAATTCTGGTCTAGGATCACGAATCTCCTCCGTAATTTATTTCATAACTTCATAACAAAACTGTCGAGGTTGAGTCACCCGACTGAAAATGAAGTGATGTGGTCCCTTGGAGGAAAAAAATGTCTTTTTTCTTCTTTATTGAAAAGTAAATTTATTTATTATTTATTTTTCAATAACACTTTGCAATAAACAATGCTAATAAAATACAGAATCATATTAAAGCGTCAGGAAATTGTACATCAGAAAAACTTGCTGCACCAAGTGAAGGAGTTTAAGTATCTTGGGGATAGTCTCCAGCCCCCTGCGACCCTGAAAAGGATAAGTGGAAGAAGGTGGATGGATGGATGGATGCATGCATGCATGCATGGATGGTACTTGTTCACGAGTGCGGGGAGTGGGGGATTGACAGACGGATTGGGGCTGCGGCTACAGCGATGCAGAAATTGCACAGGTCCATTGTGGTGAAGAGAGCTGAGTGTAAAAACAAAGCTGTTTCGAGGTCTGTCAGGAGGTCATTTTGTGGCTCTGGCAGTGCTCATCCTGTTCCTCCTTGCAAAAGGAGAAGATACCGGTCCTGCTGATGGGTTAAAGACCTTCTACAGCCCTGTCCAGCTCTCCTAGAGTAACTGCTTGTTTCCTGGAATCTCCTCTGTGCTCTTGAGACTGTGCTGGGAGACACAGCAAACCGTTTGGTAATGGCACGTATTGATGTGCGGGAGCTGGACTATCTGTCCATGTTACCAGCAGTGACGCTGACCCCAGCCAAATGCAAAACTAGTGAAAAGCAGTCAGAAAAGATGAGGAGGGAAGAATGTGTCCTCCACCTGTAAAACCATTCCTGTTTTGGGGATTGTCTCATTGTTAGGGTTAGGGTTATAACCCTAACCCTAACCTGTTGTTAATTTCATGAACACCAAGCATCTGAAACTGATTAACACCCCCCTCTGCTACTTAGTCCCCAGATCAATATCCCAGCGGTTTAATAAACTTGGTGCTAAACTTTAATTAAAAGTGTTCATTTAATTTTTTTTTACGGTGCACCTTTGATCAGCTTGTCTCATTTTAATGTACACTATATTGCCAAAAGTATTCTCTCACCATGATAGGATGCAACCTGTGCAACAAGTCCGGTCGTGACATTTCCTCACTGCTAAATATTCCACAGTCAACTGTTAGTGGTATTACAACAAAGTGATAAGCAGATGCTGAGGCTCATAGTGCACAGAGGTCACCAACTTTCTGCAGAGTCAGTCATCCAGACCTCCAAACTTCATGTGGCCTTCAGATTAGCTCGAGAACAGTGCATGGAGAGCTTCATGGAATGGGTTTCCATGGCTGAGCAGCTGCATCCAAGCCTTACGTCACCAAGCACAATGCAAAGTGTCAGATGCAGTGGGGTAAAGCACGCTTCCACTGGACTCTAGAGCAGTGGAGACGTGTTCTCTGGAGGGATGAATCACGTCTCTGTCTGGCAATCCGATGGACGACTCTGGGTTTGGTGGTTGCCAGGAGAACAGTACTTGTCTGACTGCATTGTGCCAAGTGTGATGTTTGGTGGAGGGGGGGATTATGGTGTGGGGTTGCTTTTCAGGAGTTGGGCTCGGCCCTTTAGTTCCAGTGAAAGGAACTCTTAATGCTTCAGCATACCAAGACATTTGGGACAATTTGATGCTCCCAACTTTGTGGGAACAGTTTGGGGATGGCTCCTTCCTGTTCCAACATGACTGCACACCAGTGCACAAAACAAGGTCCATAAAGACATGGATGAGTGAGTTTGGTGTGGAAGAACTTGACTGGCCTGCACAGAGTCCTGACCTCAACCTGACAGAACACCTTTGGGATGAATTATAGTGGAGACTGTGAGCCAGGCTTTCTCATCCAGCATCAGTGTCTGACCTCACAAATGTGCTTCTGGAAGAATGGTCAAAAATTCCCATAAACAACACTAAATGACTTGGATTGGGCCAGAAATCATTGTCATGGAACGGCTGTGTGGCAGGCAGGAAGTGGACCCCAATGCATAACACGGAAGACGAGGTAAGATGATATTCAGCCTTTATTTGGCGTGTGCAGAACACAGTCAGAGGCAAATACAACAAAACAGGATGATAACCAAACTTGATTCCAAGAACAATAGAGAAACACAGAAGGGACACAGCAGGGGCGCAAATGACAACGACGCAACAACAGGCTAAGAAAACACCGGACCTAAATACACGAGGATAACGAGGGGAGTGGGAACAGCTGGGAAACACAGGAAATACTAATCATAATGACAAGACCAAGGGAAGCAAAACTGAACATGCCAGACAGAGACCAAATGACTAGCAAAATAAAACAGGAAGTCAGACGGGGGAACAAGGACACAGACCTGACACATGGAACACAAGGAACTAGAAATAACAAACTGAGGACAAATATAAAAGATAACAAAAAACACTGGGCCACTGGCCCAGGACCATGACAATCATATCAGATAAGAAATTTTATTTGAAAATCTGGTTTGATTTAGTTTGTTGGTGACTGCTCAAGTTATATTTCCCGACTCCCTGATGTTTCTGTCTGGTTTCGTCTCCATCTCTGTGTCCCCAGGTCTGTCTTGTTCCTCTACATCTAGTTCATGTCTCTTAGTCTGGGTCTCAGTTTGTTGCTTCCTGTTTTACTTTGTTAACATCAGTCTTGTCTGTCTTGTATTCAGTTTTGCCTCCTCTGTCTCGTTAGTGTGCGATTCTGTTTCGCTCTTTTTCCCTGGTGTGTCCGATCTCTATGATTACCTTGTGTGTGGAGATATTTTCCTCTTGTTGTCAGTTCCTGCCCGCTGTGTGCTCTGCCTGTTTGCTCAATGTGTTTTGTAATTTGCTCGGCTGGCCCCGTCCAGCTCTGTCCAGAGTTCCAGTAAATAAAAGTTCAGCCCCATTCCGAGTCCTGCACTGGGATCCTCAACCAGCCTGCTACAGCGTTTCATGACAATGTGAATGAATAATGAATACCACACAAGGGTTTACTTCAGAAAAGATTTTTCATATTACAGGATAAAGTTGGAAAAACTGTAGACTAATTGTCACACCCTGCAGCAACAAAAAGGCTTCAAATCCAGAAACCTCCAGTCCCACAGCTTTCACCTTCCCCACAATCACAAAACTATCAGTAAAATCACATTTTACACAACCTCTCCAGTTCCTTCCTGTTTTCTTTATCTGCTTTGCTGAATTCTGAGGCATCCATCCCTTATCCAAAGCTCCGGCGCACACTTCAAGAATTCTCAAAAACACTTCCAGTTAGGGTTACATTGTTGTACAGTAATGATTTGAAGGCATTTTCTTTCTTATGCAGAAAGGGCAGCAATGCTGAGACAACAAAAGGATGAAACATGATTGTTTTCACACCATAAACAAACTGCTCTGTACTCACAAACCTCTTCAAACACAAGCACGGGGTTGATAAAAAATACTTTTACTGCAGTCACGAAGACTTGATATCACAAACATTTGCTGACCGGTGTACTTCCCTGGAATACTCCCTCTCTCTCTCTCTCTCTCTGTGTGTGTGTGTGTTTACCTGTCCTCCTCCCTCCCTGCCTCCCTCACACACACTCATAGGGTCGTTGTGTGATTTTGCTTTCAGCCTGAGTGTTGAGTGAGAAGGTTATGTGCCAGGACTTCCATCTGTTCACAGCGACCTGTTTGTCACGTGGGAGAGTTTGAAGAACTTTCTGAATTAATTTCAAAGCTTTGTTTCCAACTTTGACTAAAATGGTAGCTACATCCTTTGCAGTAGCAGACTATGTGGTGTTTGCTCTCATGCTGGTGGTGTCCGCTGCTGTCGGGATGTACTATGCCTGGGTGGACAGGAGCCAGAGAAGCCCCGGAGACTTCTTGACTGGGGGCCGCACACTGACGGCCCTGCCTGTCTCCCTGTCCCTGACTGCCAGCTTCATGTCAGCCATCACAGTGCTGTCCTTTCCAGCTGAGGTAAGGTAGAAGCAGAGGGCAATAAAGGGTGGACTTAAGGGTGGGCTTTTATTTGTTTTCATGACTACAATAACACATATGACCCCTCTGTAGGTATACCAATATGGAGCCATTGTTGGATTTTACAGCCTCTCCTATTTAATAGCAATGCTGGTCACATCTGAGGTCTTTCTCCCCATCTTCTACAAGCTGGAACTCACCAGTACTTTCGAGGTATAAGTGCATTTTCTTTTTTCAGACCCATGTTGGTGGTGCGTTGTGTGGATTTCTCACTTCTTTTTTGCAATTCGCCTAGACTCTATTCTTATAGGAATGAGATATGTATGTAGAGAGATAATTTAAAAACTTGTAGAGAAAGGGACCCAGATATTTGATCACTGTTGCATTACTGTGCAAATATAAAGGTCGGTGTTAGGGTTGGTAAAAATGACTGAAACAATACAGAGTACTTCCTTTTTGTTGAGTGAGAAAGATATGGCTGTGCTCCAAAAATATAATATGTCCAAGTGGACTTAGTAAAAGGTAAAGCAACCCTGAAGCGGCTTGTAAAGAGAGTAGGGGCTACTGTAATATTGTGCAGTATGGTTTTTCAAGTTGCGGTTCTGTCACAGGATTTCTCATTAATGACTCAGTTGAAGAATCTCTCTTCTAGAAATACAACTTGAGTGTTTCTGGTCCACAGAATGGTCTGATTAGTGGTCTGGTTTATCTGTTGTGCACATTTGATGAACAATGTTGAATAGAGATGAAGAACAGGTTAGAAATGCATCACCTCACTGATACTCTTATTTTGTCTCTCCATCTCTGTCATGTCTCTGAAGTATCTGGAGCTGCGATTTAACAGAGCAGCCCGTCTGCTGGGCACACTGCTCTTCATTGTTCAAACTGTGAGTAAGAAGCCTGTCCACACATAATTACAGGGTTTTGACTTATGTGGGTAAAACCACGTATCAGTCACTTGGTGCTTATTCTTTTTGGAACTGATGATATATTCTGTGTGACAGATCCTCTACAGTGGAATTGTCATTTATGTTCCAGCTCTTGCTTTAAGCCAAGGTATGTTTGCCTTCAGTCCACAGTGGTCACATTCATAAAACATTCCTGCATGAAGGCACTTACCGCTACTCCATTTTATCCAGTTGAGTGACCAGTGTTTCATTCCTCAGTGACTGGGATGAATCTGTGGGGCGCAGTAATTTCAACAGGAGTGGTGTGTACGTTTTACTGCACAGTGGTATGTAACACCATTGGCATGAATTCGCTGTGCACTGTGCACAAAATTAAAATGCATTTTTATGTTTTGTTTCCCCTCTTCTTCTTTAGTTTTTAAAATCTCACTGGGCTTTTTGTCCAGAATTTTTAAATGGAGCAAAGCATTAGTTCAGGTAGTGAAGCTCAGCCCCACTCACAGCCGATCAGCTGATCTTAGTGTCATACCACATTACATGATGGCTCAGCTGATGCACTTCTACACATCTGGCAAATCTCATATAGTGTGCACTATTTAAGCTGCTTTAGCCAAATGCACTGTTACACAGTAGGGATGCAAGCTGCTTTGCAACCCACTTTTTTGCACTCTTCAACAGCACCCTTTGATGTTATGTCTGACATAATAATTGTAATCAATATCTGTTGTCATTAATGCTTGTTTGGTGCTTGAAGGTCCTAGAACAGAGCCATGCCACCGTGTATAAATGGTTACATATGGAAATAACATCTGTCTTTGAGTGTAGCGGCCCTTTCTGAAATCTGATTTTGGTCTGCATTGTTACAGGGTGGTCTAAAGGCAGTGGTGTGGACAGATGTGTTTCAGGTAGGCTTGTCGGGGAAATAATAATGCGGTTGGTGTGGTACTGACTAAATCAGGGATCACCTGCAATGTCTCATGCTTCCTTTGGTCACAGAGTGACAACACTGTACACTGATGTTTCATAAATAGCAACTGTATGCCACGTCAGCAAGAAATTAATCTTTGCTTAGCCACATTTCACTCAAAACACGAACATTTCCTGCTTGTGTTGATGAGTAAAATAATTTAGCAGTTTTTCCATATATATTTGATAAGCAAACTAAAAGTATCTAATTTTTTTCCTCCAGCTTGGTGTAATGCTCGCAGGCTTCCTGTCTGTCGTCATCAGGTCTGTGATCTTACAAGGTGGAGTCATCACTATTGTTTCAGATTCACAGCATGGAGGGAGAATCAACTTTTTGGAGTGAGTATTGACCCAAATATTAAAATGAATGTTCACTTTAGCAGAGTGACAAGAGTGAACTCTCAACAGAAGAACTACACTAACAACATATTTTACATTGGCAGTTTTCATACTGTAATATACATGTACAGTGGCTAAGCACTACAGCAGTTTCTTACCTGAATTTGGAGGTCATGATATGTTCATTCCTTGTAGCACAGAGGGCGTGTTCAACAAAAAAAAATCACTCGATTTGACCACTTAGTAATCCACTCAAGATCTATGGGATCTGCTGGTAATGACAAGTTAAGACAGCTATCTTTTATGTAGAAATGTCATCTCTCATACTGTCTCTATCCCTAGTTTATTGCTTGTGATTTCACATTTGGTAAACTCATTCACCTTTGTGAATGGTGCCCATTGGAGATTAGCTAACCTAACTGATGAATTCAGAACCAATCAGTGTGATTTCTGGCACTTTTTATGTTTCATTAGCTTTGACACAAACCCTCTGAGAAGACACACTTTTTGGACTGTTGTCATTGGAGGAACATTTCTTTGGACCAGTATATATGGGACCAACCAGTCCCAGGTTCAGCGATACATCTCCTGCAAGAGCATCACTCATGCTAGATTGTGAGTCCTGTTTTATTATAGGATGCATTTGCAGAGAGGGAAAAAAAAGCATTTACAAAGGAAAAACCTAGCATTTTTTTTTCTTTTTAGCTTCTCAACAACAAACGTGTTTTTAGAAATGATGGTTAGTCATACTCATAATATTACACCACAGAGACAAATACAGCAATTCTTTCATATTTCAATCCATTTATTTTCTGTCTTTCTTCTTCAGTTCTTTGTACATCAACCTGTTAGGCCTGTGGGCCATATTGCTATGTTCAGTGTTTGCGGGCATGTCTCTTTACTCCATCTACAAAAGCTGTGACCCTTGGACATCTGGACTGATTTCTGCACATGATCAGGTATGACTGAGAGATGCACGGAGAGTTACAGCATAACAAATCACAAACACACACTCACACACAAGAGATGCCAAGATTGAAAGTTTGCCTCCCCCAACCAGCATCCACCCAATGACTTCCAAGGAGCCAGACCAGACCATGCCAAGACCTGGAGCATCTTGGTATGGTGTGCAGTATTACCTCTTGGGCAGGGTGGATGATAAAAAAGAAAAGAAGTGGTGGACCTAAAAAAAAACCAAAAAAAACCAAACAGCTACAGCAAATGAACAGTATCCAAAAGCCATGTCATTAAAAAATAGAAAAAACAAAACAAAACAGCAAAGGCTTGACACAAGACCTCAGAGACGGCTCTTCAGTTGATCCATCTACTGAATGAAAAGGATGTCAGTGAGAGGGTGGCTGTCAAGAATCCATTCTAAAGGAAGGGAAACAGGGAGAAAAGCCTGAGGTACGGCAACAAGTCTTATGGACTCATAAATGCAAATTTGAAATGTTTTGGTTCAAACTGATGTCAACATGTATGGAGGAGGTCAGGAGAGAGACACAACAACGAGTGTCTGCAGCCATCTATAAAACATGGTGGAGGCTCTGTCATGGTGATGTAATACCATCTGGAATGGATCTGATTGGCAATGGCTCTTTATTTTCCAGCATGACAATGATCCCAAACACACTGCCAGTGCAGTTAAAGCATACTTGGATAGAAGAACAATAGAACACTACCAGTCATGGACTGCCCTCACCAGAGCCTAGAACTCAACATTACTGAAGCTGTGTGGGATCATCTTGATAGAGAACAGAACAAAATGCAGCCAAAATCCAAAGAAGAGCTTTGAATGTCCTTCAAGAAGCCTGGACAACTTTTCCTGAGGACTACTTAAAGAAATGAGAAGAAAGTTGCCTCACGGAGTTCAGGCGGTGTGGAAGAACAAAGGTGCTCATACCAAATATTGAATTTCAAGCTCATTAGAATTGTACAAAATTGACTTGTATACTATATTATCCAGTTATGTTCCAGACATGTGTCAATAAAGCTCTGCACTCATTTGCCTAGCAACATATAAAGAAATAAGGACTGGCTCAAGACTGGGTACCCACTTCATTAAACTGTGATGTCAAGGTGCCCCAACCAAGGTCCATATATCAAGAGTTGAGAGTTAGAGTCACTATTGCTATGAAACTGTGTAATGGCACCAGTGCCAAAGTACACTGTGTGTTAATCTCTGAGACACAATCATCTTTGAATCAACAGTGTTTGAAACCTTGGGAATGAGAACAGGGGATAAAACTTTACACAACTGTAAAGTACCAAAATTAGATTAGATTAGATTCAACTCATTATCATTGTGCGCAAAAGGCACACAACGAAATGATCGTTCCAGATCACTCATCCAGAGACGAGCATCTGCGGTCACGCAGCCAGAGACCGGTGCTACCGTTAGGCAATGTGGTTTAAGTGTCTTGCCCAAGGACACAATGCAGCACAGGGACAGGCGCTCGAACCTGCAACCTTCCAGCTGCAAGGCAAGCGCCTAACCACTGCGCCACTTCCACTTAACAAAATGTATATGTTACTAAAGATTAGTAAAGGTTAGTATTCCTTCACCGTTTGTTCACAATTGAATTGACAGTTATTAGTGTGACCCTCCTGCCCTCTTGATCCATTAATCCAGTAACGCTGTCCCTCTGTAGCTCATGCCTTATTTGGTGATGGACATCTTGGGAGACTATCCTGGCCTTCCTGGACTGTTTGTGGCAGCAGCGTTCAGTGGATCTTTAAGGTTATTGATCATTAAAGTTATTACTCTAAACAGATTGAACATAAAAATGAGAATTTAGTGTTTACTGTCTGCCATTTTTAGCAGCTTATAGAACAATGCTGTGATTGCTGTCTGTAGAGACAGGCTAGTTTTATGATGGCACTTCTTTGATTGGACTGTTCTCGGCTTTTCTCACTATTTCAACCCATAGCACAGTTTCTTCCAGCATCAACGCACTGGCTGCAGTGACAGTGGAGGACCTAATAAAACCATATGCTCGCATGTCAGAGAACCAGCTGTCATGGATCTCAAAAGGAATGAGTAAGTGGAGAATCCTTTTAGTATTTCAGTGGAAAAAGATTCAGTAAAAAAATTGTTAAGAAACAATTAAGGGTGAGAATTCCAAATTATTTTCCATTATTGTTTACAGGCCTCCTGTATGGGGTTTTATGCATTGGGATGGCTGGGTTGGCCTCACTTATTGGACCGATCTTCCAGGTAGAGCAAATCTGGCAGCATGTAAACTTCATAGTCTGGCTGTTCAAATAAGAAACACTACTACAGCCTGTATACATGTGTTAATGATCAAATTTATAATTTATGAGAATGGCGTCTGCAGCTTAGCAGATATGTGTTTTCCTGTAAACAGGCAGTCATCAGTATATTTGGGATCATTGGTGGTCCTTTACTTGGACTGTTCACATTGGGAGTTCTCTGTCCATTTGCCACTGCAAAGGTAAGTATATCCTCATTTAATTGTACAAACCCAGTTCCAAAAAAGTTGTGACACAGTAAAAACAGAAAGCAATGATTTGCAAATCTCATAAACGGAATAAAGAACACATATCAAATGTTTAAACTCGGACATTTGACCATTTCATAAAAAAATATCTGCTCATTTTGACTTTTATGGCAGCAATGCATCAAAAAAATGACCAGGGCAACAAAGTAAGTGTTACTGAAACACAGTGGTACACACAGACCTGTCCTAACATCTTTGCCCAAATGACTTTATTTTTTTCTTAAAATAGTACATTGTCTCAATTTTAATATTTAATATGATTTCTATGTTCTTTTACAAAATATAGATTTATGGCATTTACAAATCACTGGATTTTTTATTTAGGATTTACGCATTAACACATAATATCAACTTTGGAATTGGGGTCGCGATTTAGTGATATTGTAACTCCAGTAACCTGAGCCAATAGTAAAAAGAACATTAATGTCTCTATTATTTAATTAAGGTTTCATCTCATCTTTTGTATATCTTTTTTTTAATCTTTTTCTCAGAAAATTGAAATTGCGCTCATTAACCCATAACATTTTTCTGGAAAATTTCTTGAATAAATGTTATTTAGAAAGATTTTCAAAATTCTGAATTAAATTTGCTTCAAAGAGAAATGCATGTGGGCTCTTACGGGTTAAAATGTCTTCTAGGGAGCTTTGTCGGGTGTTGTGTTGGGGCTGGCTGTGTCTCTGTGGGTGGGCATCGGAGCTCAGATATACCCTCCCCCTCCTGAAATGAGTCGGCCTCTGTCACTGACCACTGAAGGCTGTAACTTTACCACGACGGACAGCTTCAGCTGGACCACCACTCATCTACCGACACATCCGAGCTCCACCACAACAGCCCCAGTACACATCAATAACAAGTAAGTGTAGTTTTATATTATTTGCCATTTAAACTAGAGGCATTCAAGGTTTGCTTAAATTTTACTCTTTTACTCCCATCGGCAGGACTGTGCTGGCAGACTGGTACTCACTCTCCTACCTTTACTTCAGTCCAATAGGAACCATTATAACTATATGTGTGGGACTGATAGTCAGCGTGTTCACAGGTAATTAACATTTTATTCAGCACATTTTTGTTACACTGCTTTGTACTGAAGTTTTTTGTGTGTTTTTAATGAACATTTCAGGAGGTTGGAAGCTGAAAGTAGAATCCAGGTTCAGGTTGACGAAAGAAGACACGAGTCTTTACTACTTCTTTAAATTCGTCAAAGACAGAGTAAGTACTGTTGCAATAAGGAAATATCATTTATGATAGATTCACTTCCTGAGTTTTTGCTTTGTGTTCTTCCCTTTTCAGGCCATGAGAAGAAGAGGAGAGTTTGACCTGAAAAAGGACAGGGAGAACAAGTTTGGGAATCCTAATCCTGGTTTCTCTGATGTTGAGCTGGATTTGCCAAAAAGAAGCAATTCCTCATAAAAATGCAGTTATGTTTTTTTTTCTTTTTAAATTAAACCCTTTTTTTTCCCTATGGTCTTATAGAAGAAATGCAATTTAGAAGCAGAATATGTGTGAGATTTCTTTTGAAAATGCAAACTACCACTGCTTTGAATTAAAGTTGTGCAACATTTATGTACTGACTAAGCAGCTCGCAAGCTCTTCCATATCAGTGTGACTTTTCCTTCACAGGTTAAAAGCAAGAATATGAATGTTAGTGTTTGTATGAATTAGTGTTTCTGGTCGCACTTACATTATAAGCCATTTAAGATGTCTGAACATATCTTTATAATTCAGTGCTGAAATATGGCATTTAAAAAAAATTTTGGGCCTTATTTGATAGTGTTTGCAGTGGAGAGAGACAGGAAAGCGGGAGGAATACACACACAGTAAATGGTGACTACTGGTAGGTTGAGACTCAAACCTGCACCATCTACACTGCCACGCGGCATGTGTGGTCACCTGCTCAACCACTGAGCCACCCTGGTGCCCATGTTTCTGAGTTCCCTGGAGCTGAAGAGATAATGTGTCCACTCAGAAAATTTGGATTTTAATATAGCTTCCCTCTTTGCATTGTGTCAAGGCATGATTGTCTCTCTCCACCATGCATATGCCATATATATGGGCACCGATAAACATATTGCAAGGAAACAAAGTAGAGCCCAGCTGCTTCTTTGGGGGCATGAAAAGGCAGGTAAGTTCTCATCCCAGTCCTCTCTCATGTGCTCTCCTGTGTACCCTCAGAAAAAAATAACTGTTTTAGGATCCCCCATAGTCTGTCCATCCATCCATTTTCTTCCACCTATCCGGGGCCGGGTTGTGGGGGCAGCAGCCTAGGCAGAGAGGACCTCCCTCTCCACAGCCACCTCCTCCAGCTATGCCAGGGGGACCCCAAGGTGTTCCTAGGCCAGCCAAGAGATATAATCTCTCTAGCGTGTCCTGGGTCTGCCCCAGGGCCTTCTCCCGGTAGGACATGCCCAGAACACCTCATCCAAGAGGCACCCAGGAGGCTGTGCCCGGCTGAGCACCACGGGCTAATTCCCAGCCACCAGATGATCTCTCTTGAGCTCCCTCCCCAGGCCTGGCTCCAGGGTGGGGCCCTGGTAACCCTGTCCTGGGGTAAACAGTTCCCTTGGTGACTCTGAAATGATATTACCATGCCAAGACACCAGGCTGATTATGAGACTGACTGGCCCTGAGGCAAAATACATATTGCCAAAAGTATTTGCCTTCACACACATATGAACATGAGTAACACCCCATTCTTAATCCACAGGGTTTAATATGATGTCGGCCCACCCTTTGCAGTTATAACAACTAGTTCTCAAACATTTTTTACCTGGTAAAATAAAGGTTTAAAAAAAAAAAAAAAAAAAGAAGTTCTTTAGGGAAGGCATTCCACAAGGGTTAGGAGTGTTTATGGGAAATTTTGACCATTCTTCCAGGTGCTTTGCACCACTGCTGAAGGCAAGATGGCGCCACTGTGTACGGGCTGCCGTCAGCTGTTCTGTGTATTGTTTGCTGTCGCTCTGTTCCTGGTAGTCATCTGCCCAGATGTCTCCGCTTTGATCACCTACGATCGGCAGACACTTCTAAACCTCCAGTTTGTTTTGGTACCAGCATATACTGTAAAGAAAAACTCAACGATTTTTCCTCCACACCTGTCGGATGTACCTGAGAATTTGCGCGGCTGCCCAGTGCTCCGGTCCCCAACAAACGCCAGAGGAGACGCGGAAAGCGGGGAGGTATCGCGGTGCGGGTCAAAACTTACCTGAGACTCCTAGGTTTGTCTGTTCATTACCCCCTGGATGGTGGTCTTTGCCGCCTCAAGGCTGTTGGGCTGCCTGTGGATTTCGGGCGTCGCTGGATCAGGCCGATTGTCCCACCTGTCATCCTGGAGACTCGGCGTCCCTCGTCCTGGCGCAGGATGCGGGATCGTGGAGGCGGCGTAAACCATGCTAACCTTCGCCTGTTGAAGCGGGCCCCGGCCTCAGCTAACAAGGATCTGGACATCCGAATGGCCCTACTAAATGCTAGATCGTTAGCCAACAAAACTTTCCTTCTCAATGACTTTTTCATCGCACAGCAGTTGGATTTTATGTTTGTGACTGAGACGTGGCTTCATGCTGGTGAGTCTGCACCTTTTTCCGAACTTTTACCTCCCGGCTGTTCTTTCTTCAGCTCCCCGCGGATCTCTGGAAAAGGTGGAGGACTTGCTTCAATATTTAAATGCAGTTTTCGCTGTCGTCAGGTCTCGGCAGACCTGTACGCCAGCTTTGAACTGCAGCTGTTGGAGATAAACTCTTCCCCCTCGGTGCTCTGCGCGGTGATTTACCGACCACCGAAGTGCACGAAGGACTTCATCGGTGACTTTGCTGACTTGCTGACGGGTCTCATACTAAAATATGACCGTATTTTAATTGTTGGCGACTTTAATATTCATGTGTGTTGTGAGAGTGGTCCACTGGTTAAAGAATTTGTCTCGCTTATTGACTCTTTTAACTTAACACAACTCGTGTGTGGTCCCACTCATGAAAAAGGTCACACACTGGATCTGGTGTTGTCTTATGGACTTAGAGTCTGCATCACAGGGATACGTGACTGTGGTATATCGGACCATTTTCCTGTTTTATTTACAGCAGCGCTCCCCAGCTCTGGGATAAATAGAGTATCCTCTACACGTCGTGTGCGCTTGGTTAACTCTTCATGCGCTGCTGATTTTGCAGCTGCTTTTAAAAACTCTGACTTAAGCAATTTGGATTTTTGCTTGAGCCTGAATACCGAGGACTTCACTAACTCTTTTACATCTGCTTGCACTGCTGTACTGGACTGTATTGCCCCTTTTACAACCAAACGCACCAAACCTTCCTCCCAGCCCTGGCTGGATGAGACAACCCGCGCTCTCAGACGTGAGTGCAGACGCGCTGAGAGAAGGTGGAAAAAGGATAAGCTCCATGTCTCCTTAGAGATCCTGCGTAACTGTTTATTGAAATACCAGAAAGCAGTAAAATATGCAAAGTCTGCTTATTTCTCTAACATTGTTTCAAGTAACAGTCACAGGCCTCATTTTCTTTTTAGTGTTTTTAATTCACTCGCTGATCCTCGCTGTAATGTGAACCAAGCGAAGGTCTGTCCTGCACTGTGCGAAAACTTTAAGAAATTTTTTGTGGAAAAAATTTCTGCCCTCAGGCCTTCATCACCTCAGGCTGAAACAGGCTCATCTGCACCTCCTCCCAGCAGAGCTGTCTTTGAGCAGTTTGAGCCTGTCACACTCTCCACACTAAAGGAGGTGATTCAAAATATGAGACCTGTAAACTCTCCCACAGACTGTGTTCCGTCTCGCCTTTTTAAAGAGGCTTTTGATTCAGTGGGACCAACTATCCTCGCTCTGATTAACAGTGCGCTTGCATCTGCTTGTGTTCCAGCTGCCTTTAAACATGCAGTTGTACAGCCTCTAATCAAGAAGAAGAACCTTGACCCTGATGTTCTTTCAAATTACAGACCAATTTCTAAATTACCATTTTTATCCAAGGTTCTTGAAAAAGTTGTTTTTAAGCAACTTCAAGCATTTTTAAGTGAACATGGAATGTGGGAAAAGTTTCAGTCAGGTTTTAGAATGCGTCACAGCACAGAGACGGCTCTTTTAAGAGTTTTTAACGATCTGCTTTTAACTGTGGACTCTGGTAGTCCTGCAGTTTTAGTACTTCTAGACCTGTCAGCTGCCTTTGACACTGTGGACCACGAGATCCTTCTATCCCGCCTAGAACATGAAATTGGCATTAAAGGCACGGTTCTGACTTGGTTCAGATCTTATCTTACTGATAGAAGTTTCTCTGTCCATCTAGGAGACTGTTTTTCTACCACAGCAAAGCTTTCTTGTGGAGTGCCTCAGGGGTCCATTCTGGGCCCAATTCTTTTTTCATTGTATATGTTGCCTCTAGGGTCGATTTTTAGGAAACATAATATTTGTTTCCACTGTTTTGCTGACGACATCCAGGTGTATATGCCCATCAAACTGAACAGCAGAGATCCATGGGAACCCCTGCTGAACTGTCTAAGTGACATCAAGTCCTGGATGAGAAACAATTTCCTAAATCTTAATGAAAGCAAAACCGAGGTCATATGCTTTGGTAAATTTGACCCCTCAAGCTACTCCTCTGGCACTCCGAGTCATTTGGCTCCTCACTGTCGTGATGCTGTGAAAAATCTGGGTGTCATTTTAGATAGTAGTTTTAAAATGGAGAAGCAAGTAAGTGCTGTTACCAAAATCAGTTTTTACCAACTCAGAGTCATTGCCAAGGTAAAACCTTATCTCCCACAGCAGGACCTGGAAAAAGTTATTCATGCTTTTATTACTTCCCGCCTGGACTACTGTAATTCTCTGTACTTTGGCATAGATCAATCATCTGTGCGCCGCCTGCAGGTAGTCCAGAATGCGGCAGCTCGTCTTTTAACCGGTTTAAAAAAGCATGAACACATTACCCCAGTCCTGTCATCCCTTCACTGGCTCCCTGTCCGTTTTAGAATCGATTTTAAGATTTTATTGCTTACTTTTAAAGCCTTAAACGGACTGGCACCTTTGTATCTGTCTGAGCTGCTTCACTGTCACACCCCTGTAAGAGCTCTGAGGTCATCGAACCAGCTGCTCTTACAGAGGCCTAAAACTAGACTAAAACAGAGAGGTGATCGAGCTTTTGCAGCAGCAGCACCAAAGCTATGGAACGATCTACCTCTCCATATCCGCACAGCTCAGACGATACACACATTTAAATCTCTATTAAAAACACATTTCTTTTCCTTGGCATTTGGCTGCAGTGCTACCTCCTTTTAGATGATTGTTTTATGGTATTTTTATGGTACTTGTTTTAAACATTTTAATTTTTAATTTTCTTATGTTATTTATTGTTCTTAATGTTTTTATTTATTTACTTTTATTTTATTATTTTATTTATTTATTTATATATTTTTATTTTTATTTAGTATAGTCCTTGGGGTTACAGATCTTGTACAGCACTTTGGTCAACGTCGTTGTTTTAAATGTGCTTTATAAATAAACTTGACTTGACTTGACTGCATCCAGTTGGTGGAATCTGTGCACTATGCACCTCAGCATCCACTGACCCCACTCTGTGATTTTATGTGGTCTACCACTTTGTGGCTGAGCCACTACAGGATTGGAAAAAGCGTCCCAAGTGCCTTTGATTGAACGTTCTGTAAAGCCAGGAGCTTCCAGTGGTGTGAAAGGTGCAGTTATCTAGATCATCTAGGTTTAAATAGAGCCACCAAGATGAGGCTTACCTCTTCCACCTGTAGGAACAATTGTAAGAGGTGAGCCTAAGATGTAAGATTAAGTGAGAAAGCAAAGCTTTTATGGTTACAGCCATGCCAAAGCATATGCTGCTTGAATGTAGCCTACATCCTCTTGCTAGGGCTTCTCCACTGGAGAATTAATCTGGTAATATTTGTTTCTTTAGTTTGCACATGCCCTCAGTGACCTGAATCATGCATGCACCCACTTCGATAGCACAGAGCATTTCCAATCAGCACACAGTCTGGGCCACCCCTGCTGGTGTCAGTGAGTCCAGGTTACCTCAGGTTAC
This sequence comes from Archocentrus centrarchus, assembly GCF_007364275.1. Classification (NCBI taxonomy): domain Eukaryota; kingdom Metazoa; phylum Chordata; class Actinopteri; order Cichliformes; family Cichlidae; genus Archocentrus; species Archocentrus centrarchus. The sequence goes on from NC_044368.1 coordinate 19,162,464, forward strand.
GTTAGAAAGCTTGTGGCCTCAGAAGTCTTCACTTTATCGCCGACAGCATTCAGGACCAATAGGTAGCTTTTTGTCAGGTATTAACATCAAAATCAATTTGGAGTTTATGTAATGTCAAGACAAACATGCATTCAGAGGACCAGCAACTTGTAAATGTTTGCCAAAAAACTTGCTGTGTTTGGTTTGAGACATTACCTTGTAGAAATTCCCTCACAAATAAGTAAGCTATGGAGTGTATGTAGTTTATTAGTGGAAGTATCTGCAAAATTTAGATGACTTATATAGAGCAATTAATTATTTTCAATCAATCAATCAATCACACCTTTTGAAAGAAATGTAACAGGGTTATCCACACACTGAAAGTTTTTGTCCCATTCTTGCTCACAGTTGCTTTGATAATTTGTTAAATCTTCTGAGCTTCTTAACTGAGCTCTCTGAGAAGAGTTTGGTGGTCATGGAGTAAATATAAAACCTATAAAAAAACAGGTTTGTCATAACCAAGTTAGCTGCCAAGTGGTGAGTCTTGCTTCTAGAAGGACAGCCTATGCCAAAGATAATAGAGATAACTAAACCAAGAACTAAAAATATATATGGACAAACAAATCTTAAGTTTCGGTCAAATGTATAAGTAGCTTTCAACAAGCATAACAGGCAACAAAATTGTTTATTGTTAGAGATGGGATGCTTGATAAAGATGTTTCCGAAGCAGAGATGTTTCAAAACACTGCTCAAAATGTGGTTCAAAACACCCACATCACGTGACCATGGCTCAGTGAGGGTCTGGTGCTTTTCATCCTTGCAGTTTCTGAGCAACCCTGCCTGAGGACTGAATGCAATAACTTGCATGGGTGACATGGATGTTTAAGCTTTTTATTACCAAATTGTATGAATTAGTGTGACTTATAGTTGAAGTGTATTCATAGAATTCAGCAGAGGGGACACGGTGATTTCACTAGGCGGGCCTGGACCCCCTCTTTTTTTCTTTTTATTCACACTGAGGCTTCTGGTGTAAATACCTCATAAACAGCAGGAGAAAGCTGAGCAGGCTCAGTGTAACCAAAGGCTCAGACTGAGTAGAACATGAAAACTTATTAAATGACATCCTTTTTAAAAATAATGGAAAAAATTTAAATATTTATTTTTGAATTAATTGAAAATAAAACCTAAACTTTGGTTCACAAACCTGATGACACGATCTCCCAGAAAGCTTAAAAGTCAACCAAACACATCCAAACTTTTTTTTTAACAAGGCTGGGGGCAAGGCTGACAAAAAGACAGCTGTGTGGTTTTCACAATAAACACAGCAGTCGTTTCTCAGTATATTTTATTTTATACATTGGTTTATCGTGAGTTCCACTGAATTACTGAGACACTGAAACAGCCTCGAATGTTAACAAAGAGAAAATAGTATTTGCTGATCAAAATTATTGATAGTCTGGTATAATAAGCAGCTTTGTATTGTACTGTAATTGTGGAGGGCATGTTGTTGTGTCACAGAACTGCAGGAGAACCACATTGGCCAGCAGGTGTCGCTGTGGAGATGAGTCTCAGATGGTTCCAAAACTTTGATACAATTCACAACTGCTTCAAACGTTTCAGTGTTTCATAAAGCCTTGCTTTGCCCATCACTGTTTATAGCGTTCTTATAGTAATACTTGTTCCAAAACATAATTTTAAACCTTGAGAAATGCCCTCAACATAAAACAAAACAAAAATGTATTTGGAAAACTTATATTAATATAAAACAAAACACAAAACATTATAGCACATGCCTACATTAATAGAAAGCTCTCCAATATCACACTTTTCCAACCTGTCTGGCAAAGAAAAGATGTGAAAAATTTGATATTTATTTAATAAGTCAAGACCTTATAAAATACAGCCAGACAGGTAGAAAAGTGGCAATATTTGGCACTGAGGGCTTTCTATATTCGTTGAACCAGAAGAGGGCATGCACCTGGTGCCAATCACTGATTGGCAATCAGTGTGTCTGCCACAGGTGAGGAGTCTTGATCAGCATCACCTGTGCAGGTTGGATAGCCCAGTATTCAATGAATACGTAAGCTGAAGTGCTTTGACATGATGGAGAACAGGGTTTTCGGTGATTTGTAAAGACCTATCTGGGCCGAAGTTTTAGTTATTTATTTTTTGGGTTATTGTTAAATTTTTTTTTATTTGATTTGTAACAAAATGAATGAGGACGTACCTGGAGCTGACCCGTTACAGATCGCTGATTATGTTGTGTTTGCGTTGATGCTGCTGGTGTCTACTGGCATCAGCTTATACTGTGCCAGGATCGGAAGAAGCCAATCTAATTCCCGGGACTTCTTAACCGGAGGCCGAAAACTCACCGCTCTGCCCGTCTCCCTGTCCCTCACCGCCGGCATCCTGTCCTCCGTCATATTGTTGTCCCTGCCGGTCGAGGTAACGTGGCAGGATTGGCATCTGATTAAAATTGTCACTGCAGTTTCATTTGTTACTAGAGTTTAATTTCCCCTGTGAACACTTAGCTTTTAATATTTTTGTTGGACATTAAAGAGTCTCAAAGGCAACTGACTGCACATTTATGTGCTCCTTGAACTGGTGACAGTCAACGTGATAATACAGTAGTAAAAAGGTTTATTCAGTGTTGCACTGCATTATTTCAAGTCTACTGTAACTGATTTAAAAAACAAACAAAACTTTATAACTCTGCATAATGAGTGCATTATTGGCAAACTGAAAACTTCCCCTGTCTGTAGGTGTACTGCTATGGCGCCATCGTAGGCTATTCTTGCATTGCCTATTTTCTGGCACAGGTGTGCACATCTGAGATCTTTCTCCCAGTCTTCTACAGGCTGGCCATCACCAGCACTTTTCAGGTGAGTGTTTCCACATGGTGTGCATAATTTCAAAGTGACTATCAGCTTATTGAGCTTGTGGTTAAACTGGTGGTTTAACTGTTGTGAATTGTGTAGTTTATTGGAAAAAAAAATTAAATTGTTCTACAGTGCAGGCATCCTATATCTGTACAATAAATGCACCACCACTGCCACAGAGTCATAAACAAATCCATCTGGCTGTAGTGTGAATAACTGTTTTGTCTGCCAAGTATCTGGAGCTGCGTTTTAACAGAGCGACCCGTCTGCTGGCAACATTTGTCATGGTTATTCAGGCAGTGAGTAAGAAGGCAGGAAACATGAGTACAAGACTTCTGTGGATATACCTGCATATCTGTAACCAGATGGTTTTTCTTTTGTCCCAGGTCCTGATCACTGGACTTGTAATTTATGCTCCTGCTCTTGCGTTAAACCAAGGTATGTTCAGTCCAAAACAGATTCTGGAAACATTACTGGATGAGGACACTTGCAGCTCCTTGAGTGTTTCAAATCTTGCCCCTCTCTGCAGTGACAGGCTGGAATCTGTGGCTTCTAATCTTTGTAACGGGAATGGTCTGCACCATATGCTGCACCCTGGTATGTAACAACAAAATCTGCATGAATCAGTTCTCATTGCCACATTTTACCCCATAACCTGAACTCTTGCTTTAACTACCTGGATCTGAGTGGCCGTCAGCTCATGTTTTGTTGTCTGCGTTGTTGCAGGGTGGAATGAAGGCAGTGGTGTGGATAAATGTTTTCCAGGTAGTGGCACATTATGCAGAGCGTACTGTTAATGCTGCACAGCCTACAGGGAAGGGAAAAAAATAAGTCAATTTACAGTTCCAAGACATTTTTAGCTTCAACTCAAGACAGCGCATCAATGTAAAAATTAAATGAATTCTACATCTTGTTGTGGGGACAACCTCATGACCTAACAGTCCAATTTCTATCTTCTAGATTGGAATCATGTTTGCAGGCCTCATGTCTGTCATATGCAAGTGTCTCGTCTTAGAAGGAGGAATCTCAGTCTTGTCCATTTCAGAACAAGGTGGAAGAATCAACTTTCTGGAGTGAGTGGGGGGGGGATGATTTAACTTGCAAACACTTGCATCTAAATACTGAATTGATGCAGCAAATGGGCACAACTACAGCCCTTTCACAGTATCTTCACAGACCTCCCCTGATGCATCTATGGGCTATGTCAATCATAAACATTCTAGTGGTTAATTTCATAACATGCATACAGTTGGTTGAAATCACCGGGGCACCCAGCTACTTTATATTAAAAGGGGTTTTCCTCAATTTGGACTTAAAGTAATTTGATTTCCTACTTGAACTTTTGGAAATGGTGCATAGGGTATACTAATCCATTTTCCCAGTTTTGACTTAAACCCTCTGAGGAGGCACACTTTTTGGACCATACTCATCGGCGGGACAGTTGGCTGGACCATGGCCAGTGGAACTAACCAGAGTCAAGTTCAGAAATACAACTCCTGCAAGAGCATCACTCATGCCAGAATGTGAGTCATGATTTAACCTGGAGAATTTTGCTGTGGCATTAGAAACCATGACACTTGTTACTGAAACCCAGTGTCTTTTTATCCCTTATGGTGTGTGAATTTAGACTGGAGAATTGTCCAGATTTGTGACACTTACAGAGGCTTCTTAAACTTGCTTGTCTCACTTGTCTGCTTTGCTAATCCATTAAGTTAAACTGTGAAATTGTTTTTAATGAGTCCTTGCAAGCAGGATCTTATTCATAAGGTCTAGACTTGGTCTGATTTAAGGAGCCTCTTGTAACTAACCCAGATGAAGTGCATACCTAAATAAGTTTAGTCATACTGGGCAGTATAGGAATGGGACTTATCTGGTAAACTAACTCATCTTTTCAAAGCTGAATATCAGCCTAGTGATGACATACTTACCCTTCTGTTTTGCTGGTCTCTTTCAGAGCTGTGTTCCTCAACCTGCTGAGTTTCTGGCTGTTCCTGGCATCTGCAGTGTTCTCAGGATTGTGCCTCTACTCATTCTATAAGAACTGTGATCCCTGGACAGCTGGACAAATTTCTTCTCCTGATCAGGTATTTGGGTTTCTATGTATTAACATAATGATGCTTAAAATACCAGTGGACTTGCCAAAATACCAACATGTCCTGTGATCTTCCAAGCACTCATGTTGAGCCCTCTTTCTTTATAGTTGATGCCATATTTGGTCATGGACATCTTGAAAGGCCACCCTGGCCTCCCAGGACTGTTTCTTGCAGCAGTATACAGTGGCACCTTAAGGTTTTTAGACGTTTTTGTTTTGCAAGATTGTGTACTTATGTGCGTCAACATCATTTAACACTTAATCTACCTTAAGTGATCCATTTGGACATTTTCACAACTTCCAGTACCCCATAGTTTAATTTCCATTTCCTCTATCTTTGAACCAGCACAGTGTCTTCCACCCTCAATGCAATAGTTGCAGTTACTCTAGAGGACCTGATCAAGCCATACATCAGACTGACAGACAGACAATTTCTCTATGTCTCCAGAGGGCTAAGTAAATGCCTTTTCTGTTCACAGTACATGCTGTACATAGCTGATTAACAATCTTGCCCTTGAGCTTTGGTACATGAAGCAGAACTGTCGACATTCCTCATGATAAAAATGTCAGTTTGTTACACAATCTTGCAGGTATCTGTTTTGGAGTTGTGTGCATCACAATGGCTGGCCTGGCATCACTTATGGGACTACTGGTTCAGGTAGAAGGGATCTGTTAATACAGTCACAATGTTAATGGCACCAGTCTCTAATATTTAGTACCAAACAGTTTAACTTCAGTAAAACATGCATATAAAGCATTTAAGGATAAACTGTACACGTGTCAAACAGGCAAGAGCTGTCATCGGTGGGGTAACTGGAGGTCCTATGTTTGGTCTGTTCGTTTTGGGCATCCTCTGTCCATTTGCCAACTCCAAAGTAAGTCTGCAGTGTTTTTATGATTTACATGTAAAGGTCTTAGTTTTTATGTGAACTGAACCTCAAATCCTCAGCACTTTGTAATGCCATAGTTTTGTGCTTGTTTCCTTTAGTGGCAGTGACCCTTGACTTAAAGAGGAAACTAGCATGTGCAGTGAAAATCCACTTGGAAGAAATGAACAGTGCTTAATATTTGGCTGGAGCTTGTCTAACACTATCCTCACATATAGAATACACCTTAACTACACTGCCACTTGTCTTTTTGCACCATGAGTAATTGATATTTTATACTTGTGTTACTTATTTCAGTCCTAGCTGTCATAAGGAAGACTGACAATCAAATTCTAACCTCTGAACCACTTGTGAGTTTAACTGTGTACCTACTTGTTTGCTCACAGGGAGGTTTGTTTGGCCTTGCGTTTGGGTCCACTGCAACCCTGTCTGTAACCCTTGGACACATGCTGTCCTATTCTGATCCTGAGATGACCCGACCTCTGTCGTTAAACACTGAGGGCTGTAACGTCACCACTGTCGGCAGTGTCAACTGGACTACTGCGTTTCCACCACAGCTAAACTTGTCTACCATGTCTCTAGTGCGAGATGGTACCAGGTGAGTGTAGAAGGTCACTGATTCAGTGTAATCATGTGGTTGGACTCCTTTTATAGTAGTCCAGTGAAAACCTGTAATTGCACTGGCAACAAGAGTTATTCACAAGCCATTCTCTTTCCAGACACCGGACATCTAACTGGCACTCTCCTTCCTACCTTTACTTCTCTCTCATTGGCTTCTTAACAACCGTGATTGTGGGAATGCTAATCAGCATATACACTGGTAAAAATCTCAATTTGGTTGTGTACATCACAGACAAACTGAATATTGTTGCATACTGACCTTTGTGTGTTCAGGTGGACTGAACCAGAGAGTGGAACCAAGGCTTATGCTAATGAAAGAGGACACAATTTCCTATCATTTGTTCGAGCTTATCAAATACAAGGCAAGTCCTGCAGTGTGGAAACAGGTTTCAAGCACTAGAGGAGAGATTAACTTTATTTCCCCTTTTAGATCAAGAAAAGACCAAGCAGGGCTAAACAGAATGAGATGGAGGTAAAAACGCATCCACTTTTTTTTTTTTTTTTTTTTTTAAAGCAGAATTCATCAAATGTTACACTTCCTGTTACAATACAAATTATTCTTGGCCTAATACAGTTCTCCTTTTTAGGAGGCAAATGAAGGCCATGTGAGGATGAGGATGCTACACAGAAGAGTTACAAGTGCAGCAGCTGAAGCAGAAGACTAGATGTAATAAAAGGCTTTGCCATTTTAAGCAAAAACCTTCTAATGTATCATGGTCATTGACCTGCTAGATGAACACATGGATAATTATGAATACATGGATCTGAGTGCAAACCATGGCTGCTATAAGCAATTTCCAAACTTCAGATATTGTAGTCATCTTTCAGTTATGGGTAACCAAACATTGCTCAAATCATTTTATTTATTTATTTTTTTAAAAAGGGAAGGGGGGGTGTCTGTGCTTTTAATAGTCAAATTTTAAACTCATGAATGATCAAACTGAGCATGATTTCCAAATATACTGATTTGCCACAAACCACAGCTGTGTTGTCTTTCTTGAACAGTTTAAATTGTGGCAAAATGCCACTGTTCTCCTACCAGGAGACTGCATCTGTTAGCTGTACACCAACTCATGTTGGAGATGCATTCAAGAAAGTTTTCCTTTAACCTATATCCAAATATTGCCCAAGAAGCTATCAGCAGTGGCCTTGAGTTCTCTGAGTATTTTTATATGGACTAGTGAGCAACAGGAATTTGCAGCAGACAGGGCCTTGTTCCAGGAAGCAGGTTTAACATCTGAGTTTAACCCTGAGAGTAACTCCAGGTTTTCTGTTCAGAAAGGATTGACTGGGCTAAGACTCTGGCTTTAACCTGCTCACTGGCAGGATTTCTGAACTGAGCTTTATTCCACCCACTCTGCTTCACCTGAACCAGCTGACTGACACTTACTCAGGAAATTGCTAGACCTCATGTGGCTGGAGTGTGTGAGCAGTTCCTGATGAAGGCATTGAAGCTATGGACTGGCCCGTCCGTTCCCCAGACCTGAGCCAGACTGAGCACATCTGGGACATCATGTCTCGCTCCATCCACCAACCTCACGTTGCACCACAGACTGTCCAGGAGTTGGCGGATGCTTTAGTCCAGGTCTGGGAGGAGATCCCTCAGGACATCATCCGCCACCTCATCAGGAGCATGCCCAGGCATTCTAGGGAGGTCATACAGGCACATGGAGGCCACACACAATACTGAGCCTCATTTTGACTTGTTTTAAGGACATTACATCAAAGTTGGATCAGCCTGTAGTGTGTTTTTCCACTTTAGGCCTCCATTAGTTAATTTGATTTTCAGTGATTTTTGTGATTTTGTTGTCAGCACATTCAACTTTGTACGGAACAAAATATTCAATGAGAATTTCATTCATTCAGATCTAGGATGTTATGAGTGTTCCCTTCATTTTTTTGAGCAGTGTATATAAATGATCCACAGTCAAAGGGCAGCATTACATTAACTGTTATGCTCATCCAATACTTGGGTTTTGTGTTGAGACCTTCCACAGAAGATCCTGAAATGCAGGTAAGTGACAGATTTGATGTTTCTCTTCAGCCTCTAACATCCCTAACCCTGCAGAAGCAGCCTGGACTGACAAGCACAGCAACACAGGTACTTGTACATTTACGTATCTCTATCAGGCAAAGATTTATGTGCGCACCCGCCCACCCAAAAAAAAAAAAAAAAATCTAAAGTGTAAATGGTACACCATGTGTAAATGTGTTGCATGCCATTAGATCATCTTCATAAACTACATTCATGCATACACACCATTAACAAAGCTGATCGCCATATACAAAAGATTTACATTTTCCAAGTGATACACAAAAAAAAATTTTATTCTGTAACTTAAGTGAGTTGAAGTATAAATGTGTGAAAACCATTTTTTATCTTGGTGGCCATTCTTAAACTGTCTATAACAAAAGGATGCTAAAACAAAGCAATGCACAAGCAGCATGCCTTTAGTCTTACAATAACTGAATGTTTAACAGGAAATTGTGACTCGCAGGAAACTAAATTACAAAAAGGTTTTATTTTGGAATTACAGCACAGTCTACATTTCACTGTGGACGCTGGTTTATTTTTTACAGCAACTGATGAACGACAGCATAAAATTTCTATGTGGTTATAGAGACTTCATCTCCCACTGACTATTTGTTTTTGGAAACTTTTATTCATGCAATTTTTCCAGTGTTGTAAATAAAATCACCTGGGGTACATTACAATGTACTTTTGCAAGCCATTTATTCCATTCAATCATTGCAAGGTGGTCCACCAGCACTTCCTTTGTGTGGTTCCCCCCTGAGTCTCCATTAACCCGGATCAGGAGGTCCTGTGGCTAACTGCTGCTGCTAAGTACAAAAGGCAAATGAGTAAGACGTTACAGTGGAGTAGTAGATGTACACTGCACATCCAAGTCATTCATATGAACCAGGTGTTTTTAGATCTGAAGGTGTTTGATACCATCAGTTATAATGTGCTTATTTAAAAGTTATCGCTATTTAATTACATTTTTTCTGATGCCATAAATTGGATCCACTCCTACCTTGAAAGCAGGACACAGTCAGAGTGCATGGTGAGCCATTATTTCAAATAATTAAATATGATGTGGGTGTAACCCAGGTTACAAATATTGCAGTAATGCAATAGAAAATCGTCACACTAAATTACATTAAATATTAAGTTTTAATTATATAATTTATGTTGCAGATAACTTGTAAAAGAAGGTTGAAACATTAGTATTAAGCTCACCAAACAAAAAGTGAGTTGTGGGTATGCCCCTTTAACGTGCCCTTCCCCCCTCTTCCTGTGAGCGTAGTGTTGGAGGAAAAAACAGTTAGCGATACCAGAGAGGTGATGTAGCTGTGTGGATCGAGAACATTTTCCCTGGAAATACGGAGGTTTTCTGATCCAAAGGGAAATCAGTGACTATTGAGAGCCTAAGAACAATAACCAGAGAAGTTTTGGTGAGTTTCATGATGTTTCTTTTGTATTTGAGAAAAGTGTGTTTTAGACGAGCAAATGGAGTAAACGAGACCCCGAAGTTAATCGGTAAAAGTGGAAAACTGATCGCTTTAATGATAACGTTGTGTTTTGAGTTAATGTGCATAACCAAACGTGAATATGTGTATAGCTTATGTTAAGATTTAAGTGTGCGTTTCATTGCAAACGATGTTAGCCGCGAGAGGAAAAAAGCTGCCGCCATTTTCCTTTCCTTTCTCTTCTCACAAGGAGGCAGAAAGAGTGTATTCTGTTCTTGTAATGATTCCTATATAGTAAATTAAGTTTTCTGCATGGCCTGTTATGCAGGCCAGGTTTTTAGTGTGTGCTTCAGTTGTCGGGAAGAGCTTTCTGGGTGTCGGACGAGGCCTGGATCTCTCTCTCCCTTTTCTTCGTGCGGTGGCTGCAGACGACCCGCACACACACACACAGGATATTGGATGGCGAGCCTGACCCATGAGACTCGAGCTTAAAGACTGACAGCAACCGGATCGACAGAATACGGTTTGATATTGCTCATATAGTGAGACAATTTTGTGTGCTTCTGCTTGCTGCTTTATGGCAGCAGGATTCCGGATTTCCCCTTTTCTGATCTGAATTGAACTATTGAACTGAACTGGATCAATCTGAAACTGTTGAACTGAATCCAAGTTATTGTATTGAATACTGTTATATTTCATGCTGTTGTTGTGTTGAGTGGGTTCTACTCATACTCAATTGGTATTCTGAGTTGAGTGCGATCTATTTGACATTAATTGTAAGTGTTCCTGTTTAATGCTTTTTGTTTTATTAAAAGTGCCGGCTTTCCATTTAAGGGTCCCTGGTTCTGGTCTCTTCACTGTGCTTTGCTCCACTGCTCCAGCGAACCTAGAACTGGTCCAGTAGCTCATACATCTGTCTGATTGTGACACAAGTGCTACATATAAAGTGGCGAGCCAGCCAGGAGCGGTTCAGCGAGTGCAGTGCTAGAGATCAGAGACCTTCAAAGTGAGTAAAACATGGAAGTCGTGCAGCAGAGTAATGTGAAAATTCCCAATTCAGTGATAGTCAGTGGGTTGTCTGGTACAGAAGCTGATGAAGAACTGTTTGATTTCCTCAAGCAGTATGGTTCCATACAAAGAATAATACCAGTAAACACCCCAGGTACAGATCGAGGTAAGCAGGTCATCGTGGAATATGTACATGGCACAGCTGTTCAGTCATTATCATCTTTGTTGCCACACAAGGTGTTATCTAAGACACTGACAGACGTTCTGTATCTTATTGAGGCCCTACCTGCTGTATACACACCAGTAGTCAGTAAGACAGCTACACAGACTTACCTTGCAGAGCTAAGAGACATAGCCAAACAGACTGGTAAAGATTTTGCCACTGTTTTAAGAGAAGAACTCACTTCCATCGGTAAAGCTGTTGACTCTGACAACACAGACACCCAAGCAGAGCACATGGAACCAGACCTACCTGACACTCCAGACTCACATGTCCCAGTGGCTGCTGTGCAAGTTAGTTCTCAACCTTGTGGTGCTCCAGAACAGCAGATTCAGCCACCGGGGTGGAGTTGGTCCCCACCACCAGTGCCTAGCGAGAAAAGGGCAACTGCTCTAAGCTTTGCTGATGTCAGTCCGCCTGAACTACAGAAGGTAATAGTGGAGCATATAGTGCGGACAGAAGATGCTGCTACACAGATGATGCACAACTCCCCAAGACTCAGGCCTTTTTCTGGGCGGTGCCCTCGTCCCAGCAATGAAGTAGATTACGAGACTTGGCGGTCTAATGTTGAACTTCTTTTAAAAGATACCAGACAACCAGATCTTCAGAAGGCACGGCGACTTTTGGAAAGTCTGTCGTCCCCTGCTATTGACATAGTGAAACATCTGACATTCGAATCACCTCCCAGTGTGTACTTAGAAATCCTCGACTCTGCCTATGGTACAGTTGAGGATGGTGATGATCTCTTTGCAAAGTACCTCAATACCATGCAAAATCATGGTGAGGAGCCCTCAACCTACCTCCAGCGATTACAGGTGATGTTGAATACCACCTTCAGGAGGGGAGGTGTAGGTGCAGGAGACCTTGACAGACAACTTCTCAAGCAGTTTATAAGAGGATGTTGGGACAATCATTTAATAGCTGAACTACAGCTGGAGCAAAAGAAGCAAAATCCACCCACCTTTGCAGGACTGCTTCTCCTGCTTCGCACTGCAGAAGATAAGCGTGCTTCCAAAGCATCCCGCATGAAACAGCACTTAAGTGCTTCAAGGCCAAGAGTGCTTTCGCACTACCAAGGCGTTGCTCCATGTAGCCTAGAAACATACCCTCCGTCACTTTCAGTAGACCACTCTACACCTGAAATCCAGCAAATAAAGAAGCAGATTGCTGATCTGCAGTCTCAGCTCACACGGTTCACTCAGAAAAGTAGTGAAAGAGCTGAAAAGACACAACCTCTCAAGCTAAAAGCTCCCAACTCAACAACAGTCAAACCCCCGCTTGACAGCTCAAGGTTGCATAAGATCCAAGCCCCTGACCAAGTCACAAACAACTCAAGAAACCGACCTAAAGCCTGGTATTGCTTTAGGTGTGGTGAAGATGGGCATATCAAACCACAATGTGAAAGTGAACCAAATCCCTCTTTAGTGGCTTTAAAAAGGAGGCAACTGAAGGAAAGACAACTAGCATGGGACACTAGGAAAGGGATCACAGATTGTGACACTTTAAACTAGAAGCAGTTTCCATTGAGGGACAAATGGAGACTGAAGCACAGGTAAAATGTCCCAAAAAAGGACGACGCTCATCTAGTGTGCGCTCTAAGAGCAACAGACATTTGGTAACTTTGCCAAAAGGATTGGTTGGCGCAAAATGTACAGCACAGGTGATCATAGGAGATCAAGAATCTAGCTGTCTACTGGATACAGGTTCTCAAGTCACAACCGTCCCTAAATCGTTCTACCAGGAGAACTTGTCCAAATTACCAATTCATCCCTTAAATGACTTGCTAGAAGTAGAGGGAGCAAATGGTCAGAATGTGCCTTATCTTGGGTACGTTGAAACAACAGTCCGGTTTCCTAAGAGCTTATTGGGTGCAGACATTGACGTGCCAACCCTAGCCCTGATCGTACCCGATGTACGTCCAGGTTTTTCATCACCATTGATCGGCACCAATGCCTTAGATGTCTTTTATGAGCAGTACACAAACATTGCTTCCCAAACCCATCATTTACTTCCCTATGGCTACAAAGTGGTCTTAAAGACCTTGGAAGCCAGGAAAAGGCATCAGGCTGACTGTAGCCTGGCGGAAGTGAAACTGCGTAGCACGGACCCTCAAACCATTGAGGCTGGTCAGACAACAGTTTTGGAGGGGTCAATAAGCTGCCGAATCCGAAATGTTGGGAAGTGGGTGATGGTCGAATCTCCAAGGTCAACCTCCCTACCTGGCGGCTTACTAGTCACTGACGGGCTAGCAACCCTGCCATCCAAACTGCCATGCTGCATACCAGTGGTCCTCAAAAAGGAGTCAGACCATGCTATTACTCTTTCACCAAAGACTGTGATAGCAGAAATACATGCCATTCAGAGTGTTCGGTCTATTGACCAAGGCAAAGTCCTTTCTGCCAATCCTGAGCACGAATCAAAGTTGAACTTTGACTTTGGAAACTCTCCCATACCCAGTGAGTGGAAGGAGAGAATAACTGACAAATTGAATTCCATGCCAGAGGTGTTTTCACACCACGATCTCGATTTTGGCCGCACCAATAAAATAAAACATCACATAAATCTTTGTGATGAGACACCTTTTAAACACAGAGCAAGGCCAATCCACCCTCAAGATATAGAGGCTGTACGTAACCACCTACAGCAACTTCTTGATGCAGAAGTCATCAGAGAATCTGAATCACCCTTCTCTTCTCCAATTGTGGTGGTCAAGAAAAAGAATGGTGATGTCAGACTCTGTATAGACTACCGAAAGCTGAATCTCCAAACGGTAAAGGACTCTTATGCCCTGCCTAACTTGGAGGAATCTTTTTCAGCATTGACTGGGTCCAAATGGTTCTCTGTTTTGGACCTCAAATCTGGTTTTTACCAGATAGAAATGGAAGAATCAGACAAGCACAAAACTGCATTTGTCTGCCCCCTAGGATTCTTTGAATTCAATAGGATGCCTCAAGGGATCACGAATGCCCCAAGCACTTTCCAGAGGCTCATGGAGCGTTGCATGGGGGAGCTGAACTTGAAACAAGCATTGGTTTTTCTGGATGATCTCATTGTCTTCTCCTCAACATTGGAGGAGCATGAGGAAAGACTGCTGCGGGTTCTCTCCCGTCTGAAGGAGTATGGCCTGAAACTGTCTCCAGAAAAATGCAAGTTTTTCCAGAGCTCAGTGAAATACTTAGGCCACATTATCTCCGAAGAAGGCATTGAGACAGATCCTGAAAAGATTGCAGCTTTAAAAACCTGGCCAAAACCAAACAATCTGAAGGAGTTGAGAACATTCTTGGGCTTCTGTGGTTATTACCGCAGATTCATCAAGGACTATTCAAAGGTCGTGAAACCCCTCAATGAACTCACTGCAGGTTACCCACCCTCACGAAAACACTCTGGTGCCCATGCAGCAGCTGGGAAATACCACAATCCTAAAGACTCTTTTGGGAATAGATGGACTCTGGCTTGCCAAGAAGCATTTGACTCCATTATTGTGAAGTTAACTACTGCTCCTGTTCTAGGGTTTGCTGACCCTAAACTGCCTTATGTTCTGCACACAGACGCTAGCGTTTCAGGTCTTGGTGCCGCTCTTTACCAGGAGCAACAGGGCCAGAAGCGGGTTATAGCCTACGCAAGCCGGGGTTTGTCTAGATGTGAAACAAGGTACCCTGCCCACAAGTTGGAGTTTCTTGCCCTTAAATGGGCAGTAACTGAAAAATTCCAAGACTACCTTTATGGCAGTCCATTCCTGGTTGTCACTGATAGCAACCCGCTAACATATATTCTCACCTCTGCCAAGCTTGATGCTACAAGCTACAGACGGTTAGCAGCTCTGTCAACGTTCGATTTCCAGTTGCAGTACAGAGCAGGAAAGCAAAACCAGGATGCAGATGGGCTGTCCAGACGACCCCATGAAATCCAACCTGATGATATGCTGTCAAAGAAAGAGCTAGAAAGAATACAGCAGTTCACAAAGAGACATCTTAGTGAAAGTGCAGTCAAAGCCATATGTGAGAAGCATCTAGTCCATCATCTCTCGGCTGATAGGCCTGAAGAGCCAGTGCCTAGCACCTCTTTAGTCTTATCACTCGCTCACCATCCGAAAGCCATTCCAGAAAGCTTTCAGGATGAAGAGCAGCTTGGTGGCTTGCCTGTCATCCCTCACTTTACAGCATCTGAATTGAGGAGCAAACAGCAGGATGACGTGTGCATCCGAACAGTGCTCAACCAGATGGAGTCGGGGGAGAGACCTCCACCATCCCTCAGAACAGAAGCCCCTGAGCTGGGTCTTCTATTGAGAGAGTGGAATCGACTTATAGTCAGAGATGGTGTACTGTACCGAAAGCGACAAGAGGGCGCATCAACACAATATCAGTTAGTGTTGCCTGAAGAGTTGAGATCCTTAGTCCTAAAGAGTCTGCATGATGACATGGGACACATGGGTGTAGAGCGAACCATAGACCTAGTTCGCAAACGGTTTTACTGGCCTAAGATGGCCATTGAAGTAGAGAGCAAAATCAAAACTTGCGACCGCTGCATACGGCGCAAGGTTTCACCAGAAAAGGCTGCCCCACTTCTGAACATCATAGCTACACGCCCCCTTGAGCTTGTATGCATGGACTTTCTCACCTTAGAGCCAGACTCAAGTAACACCAAAGATATTCTGGTCATCACAGACCACTTTACAAAATATGCAGTGGCCATACCTACCCCGAACCAAAAGGCAAAGACTGTTGCCAAGTGTTTGTGGGAGCACTTTGTTGTTCATTATGGTATTCCAGAAAGACTCCATAGTGATCAAGGCCCAGACTTCGAGTCGCATATGATTAAGGAACTTTGTGAGTTGGCTGGTATTCAAAAGATACGTACTACACCATACCATCCAAGGGGGAATCCAGTTGAGCGTTTCAACAGGACCCTGTTGAATATGTTGGGTACGCTTGATAACAAGAAAAAGAGCCATTGGCGGGAATATGTCAAGCCTTTAGTACATGCTTATAACTGTACTAAAAATGAGGTCACTGGCTTCACCCCCTATGAACTTATGTTCGGGCGGCAACCAAGATTGCCGGTTGATTTGGCCTTCGGCCTACCAGTCACTCATCAGTCTGTGTCACACTCACAATATGTTCGCAGTCTGAAATCACACCTCGAAGAGAGCTACAGAGTAGCAACAGAAATGGCAAGGAAAACGGCAGATCGCAATAAAGCAAGATTTGACAAACAGGTTGTCGAATCCACTTTGGAAGCAGGTGACAGAGTTTTGGTTAGAAATGTTCGGCTCAGAGGCAAGAACAAGCTGGCTGACAAGTGGGAGTCAGATGTGTATATTGTAGTGAGACAGTCAGGTGACATTCCAGTCTATGTTGTGAGGCCTGAGAC
Source organism: Archocentrus centrarchus (assembly GCF_007364275.1). Classification (NCBI taxonomy): domain Eukaryota; kingdom Metazoa; phylum Chordata; class Actinopteri; order Cichliformes; family Cichlidae; genus Archocentrus; species Archocentrus centrarchus. The sequence continues at coordinate 19,178,991 of NC_044368.1, forward strand.
TAAAGATGGCCCATTAAGAACTCTCCACCGTGATTTGTTATTACCTTGTGGATTCCTTTCTGCTACCTCAGCTGAAATTGAGAACCCTGTAAAGGAAAAACCCAGGCGACCAAAGACTCGTCAGTACTCAAGGACTGACAATTCAGATCACTCAGAGGAGCGAGAATCTGATTCAGGAGATAGCTACCCTTTCCTCTATGGTTACAGGGATATAATGGTGGAAACTGCAGACCCCCGTCATACCCCTGTGGTTGGTCCATCACTTATGGTTGGCAGCACACCTGAACCACCTCATGTGCCTGTAGTTGAACAGGCCTCAGACGTAGTTCCTCATTGCACCACTCCAAGAGCAACTGCTGTGACTAACCTACCCAATGTGAGCCTAGAGGATAGCACCTTGCACAAACTGAGTTCTTTGGAGGTAAATCCACCAGAAACCAATCCAGTCGAGAACGACACACTTGGAACAGACTCTGACGAGAGGACTTTCCCAGGCCAAGATGATGAAACACACAGCCAATCTGAGGAAGATCGAGTTAGCACTCCTCCAGACACAAACCATGATGAAACTAGACAAACTGATCATACTGGAGACTGTGACAATGACTATTTAAGGAGATCTACCAGACGCAGAGTACCTGCACAGAGACTGACTTATCCCGAGCTGGGGAACCCATTGGTCACAGTAGTCCAATCATTATTCCACAGTTTAAGTGCAGTGATTACAGACTGTTTGAATGAGCCTACACAATCTAGAGTGTTGACAGTGTAATTATGTCATGCACAGGGACGTGCATGGGAAAAGGAGGGGAGGATGTAACCCAGGTTACAAATATTGCAGTAATGCAATAGAAAATCGTCACACTAAATTACATTAAATATTAAGTTTTAATTATATAATTTATGTTGCAGATAACTTGTAAAAGAAGGTTGAAACATTAGTATTAAGCTCACCAAACAAAAAGTGAGTTGTGGGTATGCCCCTTTAACGTGCCCTTCCCCCCTCTTCCTGTGAGCGTAGTGTTGGAGGAAAAAACAGTTAGCGATACCAGAGAGGTGATGTAGCTGTGTGGATCGAGAACATTTTCCCTGGAAATACGGAGGTTTTCTGATCCAAAGGGAAATCAGTGACTATTGAGAGCCTAAGAACAATAACCAGAGAAGTTTTGGTGAGTTTCATGATGTTTCTTTTGTATTTGAGAAAAGTGTGTTTTAGACGAGCAAATGGAGTAAACGAGACCCCGAAGTTAATCGGTAAAAGTGGAAAACTGATCGCTTTAATGATAACGTTGTGTTTTGAGTTAATGTGCATAACCAAACGTGAATATGTGTATAGCTTATGTTAAGATTTAAGTGTGCGTTTCATTGCAAACGATGTTAGCCGCGAGAGGAAAAAAGCTGCCGCCATTTTCCTTTCCTTTCTCTTCTCACAAGGAGGCAGAAAGAGTGTATTCTGTTCTTGTAATGATTCCTATATAGTAAATTAAGTTTTCTGCATGGCCTGTTATGCAGGCCAGGTTTTTAGTGTGTGCTTCAGTTGTCGGGAAGAGCTTTCTGGGTGTCGGACGAGGCCTGGATCTCTCTCTCCCTTTTCTTCGTGCGGTGGCTGCAGACGACCCGCACACACACACACAGGATATTGGATGGCGAGCCTGACCCATGAGACTCGAGCTTAAAGACTGACAGCAACCGGATCGACAGAATACGGTTTGATATTGCTCATATAGTGAGACAATTTTGTGTGCTTCTGCTTGCTGCTTTATGGCAGCAGGATTCCGGATTTCCCCTTTTCTGATCTGAATTGAACTATTGAACTGAACTGGATCAATCTGAATTGAACTATTGAACTGAACTGGATCAATCTGAATTGAACTATTGAACTGAACTGGATCAATCTGAATCGAACTATTGAACTGAACTGGATCAATCTGAATCGAACTATTGAACTGAACTGAATTAATCTGAAACTGTTGAACTGAATCCAAGTTATTGTATTGAATACTGTTATATTTCATGCTGTTGTTGTGTTGAGTGGGTTCTACTCATACTCAATTGGTATTCTGAGTTGAGTGCGATCTATTTGACATTAATTGTAAGTGTTCCTGTTTAATGCTTTTTGTTTTATTAAAAGTGCCGGCTTTCCATTTAAGGGTCCCTGGTTCTGGTCTCTTCACTGTGCTTTGCTCCACTGCTCCAGCGAACCTAGAACTGGTCCAGTAGCTCATACATCTGTCTGATTGTGACACAAGTGCTACATGGGGGTGCCCCAGGGACCAGTCCAGAGCCCTCTGCTGTTTAGCTTATATATCAACAATCTGTCTTTTGTTTGTGCTGGATACGAAGTACTAATGTATGTAGATGATACTGTAATCTATGTACATGGTAAAAACAAAGAAGACTTTGCCAAGAAAAAAAAGATCAAGAACTATGATACAGACATCTAAATGGTTTCAAGACTCTTGCCTACATTTAAATATGAAGAAAAAAAAAACACATTTATTTTCTTTGCAAAAAGAGCATCAAGCAGACAAGATCCAAATGTACATGTCACACGTGAGCAGTTACAAATAGTCACAAAAGTATCTTGGAATAATCCTAAACTCAGACCTTACCCTTTTTACTTGTTTTCTAAATGTAACTCAATTAAATACAATCTTACAAATTTATCTTACAAAGCACTGTGTAATCACCGAAGCAGCAAGATTGCATTTTAATGTAACGATAATGTCTCATCTAACATGTCTCACCAGCTGGTTGCAGGCCTGTAAGACAACATTAAAACCAATTCATTCTGTTTATAAGCAAACCCTAAAAGTTCTAGTTAGCAAACCTCACAAACATCACCACTGTAGTATCTTGGACAAACACGCACTTCTAAGTTGGGATACTATAATACTGCAGGAACTACTTGAATTTGGTATTTAAAATTCTACATGGCTTAGCCTCACCACCTTTATGGATTTTTAAAATACAAGCATTAGATTCACCAGATCTGTGTCAACAAGTACTTTACCTGTCATCCTTCTCCATTAAAATCAAGCTCTCCTTCCAAAACCTTGTCTGCTGGTTTCATGTGTGCTTATGTTCTGCTCACCTGACCTCCTTCTCACCTGCCTTCAAGACCTAATTCTGCTTACCTTCTACTAGCATGCCTACTGTTGTATGAGTTATTGTTGCATGATTGTGTTGATTGTCTGCTACATGCTTTTCTGTGCTTCATCCTTTGTATGTCCCAGCTTATTTAAAACTTGTATGTTGTTCTATAGGTTGGCAATTCACATCTTGCCCAGAGACTGCAGTTGAAAATTAGCCATCTGGCTAACACTGGCACATTTAAAGTAATGTTGATCAATGTTTACTCTCCCTGTAAAATAAATATAAATGTTCTACCATTTCCCCCTCTTTTGTTCTTCTATTGATCACCCACATGTAAACATCAGACCCAGAGGTTTGACCAGGTTCAATCAAGGCCATCACTGTGTGACATACAGAAAGCATGTAACACGTTCTTGTGGGGCAGAGCCACCATTAGGTGTATATAACAGTCACTAAGGAGATCTAAAATTAACACAATACATCAATTTGACACTTTCAGATTTTTATGACTATTTTTTTCTGTTTTGATGAAAAAGCTGCAATCTGAAAGGAATATGATGACCCAGTAACGTTAAATTAGAAAATACAAGATGATTTCTCTTAATCTTTAATTTCAGATGGGTATAAATCCAAAGGTTTTACTATTTAATCATCAAAGAATTGTGTGGTGCTTCAAAGTAAACTTAAAGGTTTTAAAGGGTCAGTGCAGCTTAAGATTGCATGTGTTTTACATGCCTCCCTACCCCAAAATAGAGCGGATGAGACCAGTTCTGCTCCTCAGAAACACTAAAAATATCATGATTGCAGTTTTATCATCACACAACAACAGAATAAGATTGCCAAGAAGCATTGTTAAGTAAAGTAATGATCTGAGTAATGAAAAGGCAGAGAACCAGATTTTAGACTTCATATTGTGTGGCTACTGCATCGCCCACTTGATTCTGACCAGTGGCTGGATGGGGAGATGCTCAACCATCTACAAAGAGAACAAGATCAGGATTAGTCAAGTGTGCTGTCAACGGAAGTGACATCTTCTGCTCTAAAAGAATAAAAAAAACTAGGGAACAAGCAAGGCTAGATTAGAGTAATCGACAGTATCATGTAAGGTCATCACGGCCTTGTCAGCTGCAGCAATAGCACATGCACAGCAGGGCAGTCCTGCTAAGACCGGATCTACCTTTTCTTAATAATAAGGCCACGGGTTGTTGTCTCCCTGCATCATCCTGTAACAAAACAGAAGTCATACAGCCTGTCTGAGTGGCAGGTCTGGTGGATCCAAGGTGGGTGCAGCCTGGAGAGGCAGCTTTAAATCAACAAAAGCTTGCTCAGCCTGCACCATTACATGACTGTGACTGCTTCCTTTGCACAGTAGCACTATGTGGTGCTTCTAAACAGCATGGTTGGGGAAAAATGTGCGACAAATGTGCGAGAACATTCCTAGAAATAACAATAACAATATTTGCTTCTTTGTTACAGGTATCGGTTTGTTTTGAATTGCTTCAACATGCTGGCTTGGGAGGGATCTGCCCTCAACTCTGATCACATGACCCAAAAAAAGTAACCTGCTGTTTTACAAACTGCAGTTTAGAAAAACTGTCTTTGTGTCCCTCTGCCGACAGATGCTTCAGTAACCTCACAATGTCAACTTCACATTGTTTTTCCCTTTTTTTCCCCTTTTTACCTTTTATTTCTCTTTCTAATACTTCATTAATCTCATTTAATTTATTACCTCTATATTGTTACGAAAATCTAAAATAAATCAATCTACACAATCTACACAGTCTGCATGTTCTGTGACAAAGAACAATAACAAGCATGGAATCATTTATAGAAAGCAGTTCTCTATCAACCATGGTCATAGAATACAATCAGAACATGCTGTGCAAAGGATAACTTGTACAGATGAGTATGTCCATAAAATTAACCAGGATTACCAACACTGCAGACTCTGCAGATTACGGGACCGGCGGTTCCATCACTTCCTGGTACTCCAGGTACAAACTGTCTGTTAGATATTTTATGTGTGCACGCTCAGGTGCCTATTCAGAAGGTTAGGATGACATGCAAAGTTAATGAAGAAAGAGCCTAAACAGATGCACATACATATGATTAGGTAATAACTAAATGCATAAAAAGCCTTGTGTAGGGTTGCCTTTTGCTCTCTGTCATCTTTCTAGGACTGTGCTTTGTTCGCCTCCACCCATGGAGATCAGACTGGTTGATGCACTTGAGTGTCAGATCACTGAATATGTGTTTGTCTTGAGAGTTAGCACACTTTTACTGGCGATTACATTATGTTTGCATTTCATATCTCCAAGGCGGTACAGCTTCACTAAGCCATGATATGTCAGTATGTCTTCTTGTTCTTTCCTCTTTTTGATATCATGTTAAGGTTTTAATAAACGGTCAATTATTGCATTTAACTCACACTGACGGTTGTGGTGTCCTAATTACAGTTGTTTAGCCATTTAACACTTGTGTTTCTCCATTAAAAGTCATCCTATAGGCTATAAAACAGTCTCACCCATAAAACAAAAAAAAAAAAGCTGTTATGAAATATGATTTTTCACTGTGGCTGATCAGTTCTGATCATCGCTCTGATTCTAAGGTTCAAGTTAGCTTTAAATGCACATTAAAATTTCTTTTCTGGATGGATGCATGGATAAGAACTCTGCTTTGTTTCCCAGTTCAACTGTTTCTAATCTGATCTGATCGCAGCCTTCACTGACAGATGACAGCTCTCTTACAGCCATAGCAGAGATGTTTTACTGTCTCACTGTTAATAGAGTTCAGTAATAGTTTCATATTTTGGGAGGATGGGCCATTTTAAATAAAGCATGCATAAATGAATAAATTATGAATAGATCCAGATTAGATGGGAAATGTACATATGATCCATATGTTTTTATGGAAAAAAAAATTTTTATGTGCATTTTTTTAAAGCTGGCTTGAGCCTTAGAACTGGAGTGATGATGAGGATTGATGCTGGTTTGAAGATGCAACTCAGCCACAGTGAAAAATCATATTTCATGACAGCATTTTTTTTTTTTTAAATAGGTGAAACTGTTTTATAGCATATAAACTGACTTTTAATGGAGAAGCACAAGGATTAAATGGCTAAACAATCATCAGTGTGGGTCAGATGCAATAACTGACCATTTATTAAAACCTTAACATGATATGAAAGAGAGGAAAGAAGAAGAAGACATACTATCATATCATGGCTTAGCAAAGCTATACCACCTTGGAGATATGAAATGTAAACATAAACTCTCAAGACAAACTCATGTTCAGTGATCTGACACTCAAGTGCATCAGCCAGTCTGATCTACATGGGTGGAGGCGAACACAGTCCAAGAAAGATGACAGGCTCTTTATTCATTAACTTTGTATGTCACGTGCACATGCATTCCTTAAATAGACAATTTAACTGTTATCTTTCTACATAGCTGAAGGTTGTGCAACCACCTTTCCACTGACCTGCAGAGCACTGACTCCTAAACAGCTTGAACAGCCAAGAGATTTATTTACGTTTTGCTCTGAGTACTGACAAAATGTCCGGGAACTCTGATTTGCTTGCGGCAGCGGACTATGTGGTGTTTGCTGTTGTTCTGCTCGTGTCTGCTGGTATTGGGTTTTATTATGCCTGGAAAAGCAGAAGCCATGGAACCTCCAGAGACTTTTTAACTGGGGGCCGAAAACTCAGTGCCCTGCCTGTCTCCCTGTCTCTGACTGCCAGCTTCATGTCATCGGTCACAGTGCTGTCCAACCCAGCTGAGGTAACACATCAGGACTGTCCTGGACTTAAACTCAGCCTAACTCAGCTTACTGAGCACAAAAACATTCATTCAGTGCTTAATTTTGAATTTTACATAGTGTGTAAAAAATTATGTAAGACTTGTGCATTAGAGGACTGGTGAACTCAGCTAAATGATTTAAATAAAAATGTATTTAAAGCTTGCATGTTACTCACTAGCATTCAGTAGCATTCAGTAGCTTTCATGGTTTTGCTCAAAAAGCTCATTCACTCACAGCATCAGTGTTTCAAATGCACTCTAACAAGGTTCCACCTGTCTGACTTTGGCAGCTAGTAAAGAAACATTGTAGCCTGTATTATGTGTCTTTGTTCTTTATTTGTCACTGTTTTGTTGCTTTGTGTTTCCATAAAAAAAAAAATTCTTTGTAAATTTGACTGTAGGTGTATCGCTATGGAGCCATATTTGGCTATCTTTGTATTTCCTATGTAATAATGGTGGTGTTCATATCGGAGGTCTTTCTCCCAGTCTTCTACAGACTGGCCATCAACAGCACATATGAGGTAAGTATGGTTTTGTTTTCAGATTGCACAGGAAACAGCTGAAAAGTGTTTATCCCATTAGATGTTACTGGATTAATATACTGTATGTATGTAGTGTGCAGCTGCTGTGGCAGGTTACTGTGGGAGTTTATTTTAACCATATTATAAGTTGTTGGGTAGGCTGCACTTGCCAATAAATGAATAAAGTACTAGCTTTGCCTCTTAATTGGGGGGGTGACTGGAAGTGTGATGACTCTCACCCAGCAGAGATTAGAAAACCATGCTGTCTGAGCTGCACTTGTGTATAACAAATGGGAGTCATTCAGCAATGAGTAACAATATGCACCTTTCTCTGTCTTGTCTCTGCCAAGTATCTGGAGCTGCGTTTCAACAGAGCAACCCGTCTGATGGGAACAATGATCTTCTGTATTAATGCAGTAAGAAGCCAATCATTCAGTCCTTACTTTGACTTCTGCAGATAAAACAACATTAGTGTCACCAGAGAGCCATTTTTTTTTTTTGTCAGTTCTGATCTCTTTGTGTCACAGTTGCTCTACACTGGACTTGTAATTTATGCTCCAGCTCTTGCTTTGAACCAAGGTATGTTGGTTCAAGTTTACAGCACTCAGATTCATGAAGGATTCTCGCATGAAGTCTACTTTGAAGTTACCCAGTTAACAGTTTTCCTCTCTCTCTGCAGTGACTGGTATGAACCTGTGGGGTGGAATTATTTCAACAGCCATGCTTTGCACTCTTTATTGCACACTGGTTAGTAAAACATTCACTTTTTAATTTGCCTTCATATCATTACATGTCAAAAGTTGGGACAGAACAGAACGGCTGCACAATGTGTTGCATCACCTCTTGTTTTTATACCACTGCAAATATTTGGAAGCTTAGAAACCAGGGCCCTATTCCAGAAAGCAGGTTTAGCTAAAAACTCTGGGTTTATTAACCCTAAAATGAGGAAAACTGTTCCAGAAGGAGACTTAGCTCCAACTTTGAGTCTGTTATCAGGGTAACAGACTGTGAAACTAACCTGCTCGCTGTCAGGTTTTATCCAACAAACTGAGTTTCTCCCCTGGCATAGACGAATACAAGTGGCAGAAATGAGTTTCCTTGGAAGGATGGCTGGCCTCTCCCTTAGAGATAAGGTGAGGAGTGTGGCCATCCGGGAGGGGCTCTACTCTGAGCCCCTCCCGGCAGCTGCAGCTGTCAAACTGTCAGTCAGTTCCTCTGAAACATTTACTGTAGTTACTGTAGCATCACTGTTACATCACACTGATCTGTGTGAAGCTTTAGAGGCAGAACACACTGATCAATAATCGATGTTGTGTTGTAAAAAGTTAGTGATGGAAAAATATCTGGATCTTGGAGATGATGGGAATGTTTGAGTGAAGACGAGGCTGAAATGATTTTAAGACTTTAAACTGAACTAAATGGATTCAAAGTGAAATTCTGTCTGAACTTCAGAGTATGAAGTTTGACATATTTTTCCAATGAAAATCACCTAAATCGGTGATCATAGGCTCTATAACGGATCCGCAAACTGTGTCCAAGTCCACCCGCACAACCGGAGGATCCAAACGGATCAGGATCAAGGATTCAGATAAGGCCCAGATCCAGTTCAGTCTCCAGTCATTTTCCAGCTCATCCAGTCCGGATCTATTCATAATGTCTTCATTTTCCTGACACGATCTGAATTCAATAATTAAAATGGCTCATCCTCCCAAACTGTACTGACATATTTAAAACCTATAAAGCTGAGACATTCATTAGAATTTTTATGCCTTTACTTTACATTCTTTACATTCATTACAGACTTGGAAAACTGCTCTGACTGTTTCCAGCTAAATATGAAACTATGACTGACCTCTTACCTTTAACAGTAACATAGTGAAAAATCTCTGCTGTGGCTATCAGACAGCCATCATTTATCAGTGAAGCTGATCTTAAATCAGATTAGAAACAGTTAAACTGGAAACATTTAAATAGTTTTTCAGTAAATCTCATTTCTCGTTTTTATCCAGTAATGGCAGAAATAATGAAATTCTCACGTAAAAAAATGAGGCTGCTATTCCATCAATAGATTCCATTTTTACTGAATAATTAAATGGTCATAAACTGAACTGTCATAAACAACAGTTTTTATTAAGTAACAAACTGACCTGAAGTCAGCTCCGCCCCCGGGGTCTGCTGCTGTCTCAGTCTCTAACACACAGGCGTGTCAGTAATGTTTCTCCACATTTTTATCTTCACTTTCTAGCTCCTGCACTCTGTCCACCAGGCTGCAGCTAAATAATTAGATTTTTAAAATCAAATGTAAAATTAGGATACAGTTTCATGTGATTAATATTCAAATTGTATAAAGATTAGATTAGATTAGATTTAGATTGATTTAGATTTAGAATTAGATTTAGATTGATTTAGATTGATTTAGATTTAGAAATAGATTAGATTAGATTAAACTTTATTAATCCCTTTAGGAAGATTCCGTCACGGAAATTAAAGATATCATAAAAAATGGTGACAGCTGACATTATAAAAGAAATCATTTATTTTATAATACAGTTTGATTCTGTCTTTGATGATGACAGAGTGGATCAGGCTGATTAAAGTGACTCGTCATGCTCCACACTGACACGTGCGATCCTCCATCCATCACATTAAAATGGAGGCTCAGCTCTTTATTTACCCGTTGCCACGGTGCCATGGTAAACGGGGCCTAAATGCACTTATACCCAGAGGTTTCAGCCCTATTTCTATACTTTTCTAACTATGTTACAGTTATTTATGGATGCAGTGATGAACTGTATTTACTAACAATGCTTTTTGGAAAAATTCTGCTACAGAATATGTTGAGTTAATGATCATATGCATATTTCACAGAACATCGTAACGTTGACACAGATGTGTCCTGTTTTGTGGTGTTTGTTACAGGGTGGCCTGAAAGCAGTGGTGTGGACAGATGCTGTCCAGGTAGGGCTCTGGATGGAAAAAAATACACAATGAGATGTGGTAATGGTACAACATTGGTACAACATTGGTACAACATTGCTGTTTGAATTGAGGACACAAATGTGAAACCTATAGAATTGTTATTTGCCCTTCAAATGGTCGTTGCACAGGGCTGCCCATCCTTGAGGTTGGTTCTGCTGGAGGTTTCTTCCTGCTAAAATGGAGTTCTTCCTTCCCACAGTCACCAAGTGCTTGCTCACAGGGGATCATCTGATTTTAGGGTTTTCTTTCTAATACTGTAATATCTTTACCTTAAAGTATAAAGTACCTTGAGGTGACCTTTGAAGTGAATTGGGCTTTTTAACTAAAACTGAATTGAAATCAGTTTTCAGTATATTTTTATCTACACCACAATCACATTTCACCAATGTACTGAATCACTGCAGTATCCATGTAAATTAGGATCAATTTGGTCATTGGATCCAAAATCTGTCAAAATAGTTGTAGAATTTAGATCTGTCAACCAAACCAAACACGTCTCATTTTTCTCCTAGATTGGAATAATGTTTGCAGGCTACATGTCTGTTATAATCAAGTCTGTGATCTTAAAAGGAGGAATCTCCACCATCTTGTCAGATGCCCAAGAAGGAGGAAGAATCAACTTTGTGGAGTGAGTGTGTTTGTGTGTGTGTGTGTGTGTGTGTGTGTGTGTGTGTGTGAGTCTTTTATACTGAAATCATCCTGCTATTGTGTAATCCCAGCTTTGACATAAACCCTCTGAGAAGACACACTTTTTGGACTCTAGTCATCGGAGGAACATTTGGTTGGAGCGCCACCTATGGGACCAACCAAGCTCAGGTTCAGAGATACAACTCCTGCAAGAGCGTGACAAATGCCAGACTGTGAGTCACTCAAAGGAATTTATCAATTAATGGATTAAACTTTGAACATGCTATGAAACTTTTCACTGAAACTCAACATTTCTTATTAACCCTTACAGTGTTTGGCAGTATTTAACAGTTGTGTTTTTCATACCATCACAAACTTAGAAATTTTCCAAGATAGCATATAGCTGCTTCTTACATATATGCAAGTTGCACTGTGTGAGGATGTCGGAGCACCCGGTGAAAAAACAACCAGGCCGGAACCTTTTTATTTAGACTTAATGTTAGTCTAATAGTCAAGGTCCCTCATAAAAACAAAACCGATATAATGTATGACACTACCGCATTCACATCTATGGTGTCTGCTCGACATATTTTCCACTGAAAATCACCTAAATCATGATCATGGGCTCTATAACGGATCCGCAAACTGTGTCCAAGTCCACCTACACAGCAGGAGGATCCAGACAGATCAGGATCACGGATTCAAATAAGGTCCAGATCCAGTTCAGTCTCCAGTCATTTTCCAGCTCATCCAGTGTTCTGTTCATAATGGCTTCATTTTCCCGACACGATCTGCATTCTTTAATTAAAATGTCACATCCTCCCAAACTGTACTAAATATTTAAAACCTTTAAAGCTGAGACATTCATTAGAATTTTTATGCCTTCATTGGTAAAACTTCACGTTCATTACAGACTTGGAAAGCTGCTCTGAATGTTTCCAGCTAAATATGAAATCGAACTAACCTCTGACCTTTAACAGTAACTCAGTGAAACATCTCTGCTGTGGCTGTCAGACAGCCATCATCTTTCAGTGAAGCTGATCTTAGTTCAGATTAGAAACATTAAAGCAGTTTAATAATTGATCAACATATTGATTTATTCTGCCTTACAGAAACCTGGTTATGATTTTGTATGTGTATTTCATGCAGTCATGATATTGTGTTTTTTCTCAGAGCTCTGTTCATCAATGCATTAGGCCTTACTTGCACCCTAACATCGTCAGTGCTTTCAGGATTATGTATTTACTCATTCTATAAGGACTGTGACCCATGGACAGCTGGACAAGTTTCTTCTTCTGATCAGGTATAAACATGAACAAAGAAACCACAGGACATACCAAGAGTTTTTATTTATGTGTTCTTTTTTGTGATCTTCAAAGAACTTGTATCTTCTCTCTTTACAGCTGTTGCCTTATTTGGTGATGGACATCTTGGCCGACCACCGAGGCCTTCCAGGACTTTTTTTTGCAGCAGTATATAGTGCCTCTCTGAGGTTCGTACAGTAGTATTTCTTATATTTCTTTCATTAGATCCCACTGATGCAAGTAGCATTTAAAGCTGTGAAGTGTCAGGTAGTGTCCATCACTCCAAAGTAATCATGGTTCATTTTGTTTTTACTATCATTTCATCTCCAGCACAGTTTCTACCTCAATCAATGCACTGGCTGCAGTGACTGTAGAGGACCTGATCAAGCCATGCACTAACCTGTCTGAGAAAAAGCTTCTCCTAATCTCCAAAGGGCTGAGTAAATAACATGTTTCATATTGTTTGGTTTCAGTAGCTGCATGTTAGATTATTAGAATAATTTGAACACTAGTATGTGGATGTGGTTGGCAATCATTAAATATGTCAATTTGTGATGCAATGTTGTTGCAGGTTTATTTTTTGGAGTTGTATGCATTGCCATGGCTGGGCTGGCATCACTCATGGGACATATGATGCAGGTAGAGGAGATCTGTTAATAGATGACTGTCAAGGATTTTAGGCAAACAAAACTACGATTGTTGTTTATTGGAAAGCATGTTCATTATATGCAGTGTTTTTTTTTTCACCTCAGTAAATGAGACCATTTTTGAAGTGTTCTTGAGGAAAAACTGCAGATGTCTCTTTAAACAGGCAGTGTCTGTCATTGGTGGGGTCATTGGAGGTCCTTTACTTGGCCTGTTCAGTTTGGGTGTCCTCTGTCCATTTGCCAACTCCAAAGTAAGTCCATCCTCATTTTGGTGTTTTCATTTGAAAATATGCAACTCCGGGGTTCTCAAAGTGTGGTCCACAGGCCAACGGGAGCCCTTAAAAAGAAAAAAATGCACGATTGTACATTTAATTCATCCACAGTTCATATAATGGTATAATATAGCAATGCAGAGAACATTTTTCTTATTGTAGGAGCCAAAGTGAATGTTTATACGTTATGGTGGCACAGGTGTTCAGATTTTTTCTACACCTCAGGTGATTGCTTAGGGGTGTGGTCTTATGTTACTTACCTGATTCAGGCGTAGCGGACAGGTTGTAGGGTGAGGGTTTTTTTGGCAAACTTTCTGTTGACCTTCATCCCTAACCACTATCATTTTGAACGTTATTTCACAATGATGTATTTGTTTACGTTTTAAAATCAATATACAAAACACTAATGGAACTTGTCGTGGCTTATTGGAGATGCGTCACAGTACAAAACCTACTCAGGCAGCAGAGGCTATAATTAGGGATCCAAGTCGCTACAATTAGTCAACAAAAAGAGGCGAACGGTGTTTAACCGCATGCATCAAAACAATGAAGAGGATTTGTGGATGGAGATTTTGGAGGGGTAACGCTGTGGATCGGATGATTTTTGACACGTTTGGATGCTCTTCTTAACGGAGTTATTGGAAATGCTGCAGCTGATCAATGAACGAAGGAACACGGCCCATCAGAAGCAGTAGGAGATGGTAAAATGGTAAATGGACTAGTTCTTATATAGCGCTTTTCTACTCAGATATGAGCACTCAAAGCGCTTACACAACACATTCACCCCATGCACACGCATTCATACAAGCACTTCCATGATTAATTAATTAAGCTAAGTGCTTTAATCGTCTAACATTCACTCACGTTCATACTCCGACGGAACGGTCGGAGAGCAACTTGGGGTTAAGTATCTTGCCCAAGGATACATTGGCACGCAGCCTGCAGTAGCCAGGAATTGAACCACTGACCTTCCAATCAGTAGGTCACCTGCTCTACCTACTGAGCTACAGCCACCCCAGATGCTGATTCACTCTGTGTATTGCTGGAAGTTTTGAACACAGTTTGGAAGTGTCATCGCTTGTCCATTGGGGACATTAGTTGGCTTGTGTTGGGTGCGCAGCTATGCTTGATTTGGCAAGCTGGAGTAATTGCTCTGAGTATGACGGCTTGTGACGCCATGTGGATGCTGCAAGGAAGAAAAGCATTGACTGTGATTGGTCTTTCAAGCTCTGTGAAATCATCTGAAGCTGTGTTTGACGCATGTGAGAAAGTGACAATGAGTGAAATAAAAGACACCGAACATGAGCTGGAAGAAAAAAGATCTGCAAAACTGACGGCCAAAGAGCTTTCTTATAAAATGGAAACTTTACAGAAAGAGCAACAAGCTCACGTGAACAGAATTAAAGGGTTAACACGTGACGTTAAACAACTGATGAAAAATGATAATGCAAAAAAGGTGCAGCTTCACTTGGAAAAACTGAATAATCTGTACGAAAATGCAAAAGCAGCTCATGATTCATTAATTGTATTGATTCCTAAAGATGAGCAACAATCTCATATTGACTGGTTTGGACGCATAACAAAATGTAATACTGATTTTGTTGAAGTTGGAAGACATTTTGCGGAAAAAAGGCAAGCTAAGAATACTCCTGTTGCTGCTACTTCAGATGTACCTGTTTCTTTCGAGGTTGTTAAATCAAAGGAGGTGGTTTCTTCCACAAACGATCAGCATAATATTAGAGAATAAAGTTAAAATCGTCGAAGTCGTCATTTCAAGTCAAATAACGGCCACAGCTGCTATACTCTCTACAAAATGCCTTGGGGAGAAACAACGTGATCAGCTGTGTTATTGTGTCTTGTGGTTCTACATGTCCCCTCTGTACTGTACGAAGGTGCAGCCATCCTTCCATCTAACCTTTGCCAGTTTGTGTGGTTTTTCCTTCGGAACAGATGCAGCTTTCTGCACTCTCTCTTTAACGTCCTCATACTTATCACTACATTGTGTTTATCTACTAAAAGAGAAATCATTTCCTTGTTACTAAAACCGATTCTAAAGTATAGTTTAACTAACTCCTAATACAAGACATTCTGGAGGATATAACAGACGTGTCGTGGCAGTTGTTTGACTTGAAAGGACTTTAATCTGCACATTTTGACTTTTTTTTTTTTTCTCAAAATTTTGAATTTATTCTCAAAATGCACAATTTATTTTTTTTCTCAATGTGGTCCTAATACTCCTTTGTACTAGTACCAGTGTGGCTAACTTTTCAGTTTTTTATTTGTAAAAAATGTTTTGAATCATGTATAATTTTCTTTCCACTTCACATTTGTATACCACTTTGTGTTGGTCTTTCACATTAAATTCCAGTAAAATATATTTATGTTTGGAGTTGTAATGTGACAAAATATGGGAAAGTTCAAGGGGTATGAATACTTTTGCAAGCCACTGTATATATGTAAATTATATATGCAATAATATAGGTGTGCACAATACTATTTTTCCAAGAAACATTTGAAAAGGAAGAAAGTAAAAGATTAAATAGCATTTTTTTATGCTTTGCTCCGTGTATTTATGGATCTGTCAGGTTTCCGATATGTGTCCCCCCAATAGTAAACTCCTTCCTACGCCCTTGGTGTTGAGGGCTTCAAAGAGAACATAGAAGTCATTCAGTTCATCTGGCAGCAACGTGTGGAAGTTCATTTTTCCAATGCTCTTGTTTTGATAATCTGCAATATGCTGCAGTCCTAGCCACATGTGTTGAGTGTTGGCAGTGTTGTAATAGCACTCCAACCTTTGTCTGTATTGACTCTTAGCTTCCTTGATGGCAGTGTGCAAGTCACACCCGGCCCTTTTGTATTCATCAGTGTCACCAGAGAAATGCAGATGACCTGGCTTGTAGCAAGCATCAATCTTCACAGTTTATCCACAGCCTTTGGTTGGGATATGTCCTGATGTGTTTAGTTGGCAGTATGCAAGGAAGACAGCAGCAGGAGAGACCTGTAACAAAAAGGAGGATAAACAGTTATTCAGGGTCCATCCTACTATAATACTGCATACTGCAATCCTACTGAACACCATTAAGTATTAAACAACCAAACATCCACCAGGGGAAATTAATCTGGTCCATATACACGAGGGTCAAACTATAACAGAAAGGAATAACCAAATGTGCCCCAACAGCTGATCTAAACACACTAACTCTGTTTTCCACATACTTATAATCAAACATTCATAAGCACTACTTAGGAGCAGAATCATTTCCATTAAGAATTTCCAACTACAGAGACATTGTAAATCTTAGCATGTCAGTGGTCATCAGATGTTCATGCAAAAACCTCTCAATCCTCTTTCAAAAATATTTCAGAATTCATATTTATCTGACAGTCATTTTTGATTGTAAGAGTGTTTTAATATTTTATGTAGCTTCTTATATTTGTCCACAGGGAGGTCTGTTGGGCCTCGTGGCAGGGTTGGCTGCAGCCCTGTGCGTGACCATCGGAGCCCTGATATCCCCTTCCCCTCCTGAGATGACCCGACCTCTCTCGCTGAGCACTGAGGGTTGTAACTTCACTTCTGGCAGCAGTCTCAACTGGACTACCGCACTGCCAACAGAACCAAGCCCAATTATCACAACCCCAGGACAGAACACTGATGACATGTAAGTCTGGTTGGGCCTGTCTTGAATAAATTAAGAAAATATTGATTATGAGAACAATAGGCAAGTTAAGTGTAAATTCAGATGGCATGATCAAACTTTCCTATTGTGATTCCTATTCCTATTATGATTTAAATTAAGCTCCTAAATGGCAGGGTTGTGAGACCATTTGTCACAGTTAGCTGCGTTGCAGGCAGGAGATGGACCCTAAATGCAGGACCCGAAAACAAGATGAACTTACCTTTAGCTAGGGATGGTACGCTCGATACTGACGTTTCGACACTGTATCGAGTTTTCAAAGCGCAGATGTTTCAAAACCCTGTGCGGTAATCTGGTTTGAAACACCCACATCATGTGACCGTGGCAAAGCGAGGTTTTTGTGCATTTCACAGGTGCCAGGATTCCCCCTTTTTTTTTAAATGAACTTGTCATTTTGGGCTGGGTCTGTAATTGCTGAATGAATGTTTTTGATACCACGACTTCTATTTATAACAAGCAGGCACACGCACTTATAACTCATTATTTTTACTGTGCACTGTGAGGAACCATTAAGGCTATCTATTCACAAACAGGAGAAACCTCACCACAAGCTCGGACAGCTGACTGTGAGTGCTGAAATCTGTAATCCTCCATTTGCTTTGCAATTTTCAAGCTTTAAAAGTAGCTGCACAAACTGAAATGAACCATTTTGAAAGAGACATGAGGGGCACTTCCCAAATTCTTCTAGTTTTGTTTAACAAACCTGACAACACAAACTCCTAGAAAGTCCTTAAAAGTCAACCAAACACATCCAAGCTTTTTTTTTTTTTTTCCTCCCCAAGGCTGGCTGAAACCAAAGCCCACAGACAGCTGCGTGGTCATCACAATAAACATAGCATCTTTTCTTAGAACATACATTGGTTTATTGTGTTGCAGTCAATTACTAAGCAACTGAAATAGCCTCATGAATGTTAACAGAGAAAACAGTGTTGTTTGAAGAACTGTTCACCGCAGTCACAGCTCACTGTCTTTAACACTCTTCTGGTTTCTCCACAACACGTGATGATCATAATTATTGATAGTCAGGTATGATCACTAGTTTTGGTTGGACTAGATGACGACGCAACAAAGGACAAATGAAAACACAGACAAAAAAAATACACAGGGGGCAGCGAGAGGAGAGTGGAAACAGCCGGAGAGAACAGGTGCACAGAATCACACTAACGAGGCCAGGGGAAGCAAAACTAAACACACTGCATACGATACAAGACACTATCAAAATAAGACAGGAAGCCGCAAACACGGAGACACGTGAACTTGACATAAAGATAAAAGATAAATACAAGAGAGACTGTAATGTGGAAATACAAAACACCAGCTCAACCTGAAAGACAAACAAATCCAAAAGCCAATAGTAACTTGGAATCTAAACAAAGAAACGTGGCAGAAGAAACTCAAACAGAACTACAAAAACAAAACACAAGACCCAGGACCATGACACCATTAGACATCCAGTTAGGTTCTCATTGAAGATTAAAACTGGCAATTGCTAAAAAGATGTAAATTTTCCTTGTGGAAAACATTGCTTTGTAGCCAAGCTCACAGTGGTGCTGCAGCCTCATTGATGGGCACGTTGAATACATTTCTCATATGTACAGATTCCTTTGAGGCTTCAATAATATGATGTAATTACATTAACAAGAAAATTTGGCACAGGCTGATATGTGCTAATTTCTCTCACCACCAGACGTTCGCTTTACTGGCACACTCCGTCCTACCTTTACTTCGTTGTCATTGGATGTCTAACATCTGTTATTGTTGGAGTCATTATCAGTCTCCTGACAGGTAAAAAAAATGATTTTGCCATTGGTTACCTGTATTACTTGTACAGAAATATGACCTCGTTGTGTAATTATTCCATAATGACATTTTTTTTGTTCTTCTGCTGATCATTTCAGGAGGTTTGAGGGAGACGGTGGACCCGAGGCTTACACTAATGAAAGAAGACACTCTTTCCTATCAGCTATTCAAACTTGTCAAAGACAGGGTACGTGCTGCAGGGAAAAGGTATCAAAAGCAACAGACTGATGACAGGTGCTGAATTCTGCTTTGTACTTTTCCTTCTTTAGGTCACGAGACGAACAGAGAAAGTTGATCGGTCAAAACAGGAGGATAAAGACACAAATCCTACTCATGTGAAATTCAACAACTCCGTCTGTGTTTCAGCTTTTTAACGGCCGATACAAAAGTTTCATGATTCTGCAGCAATGCTCACTTTGACCAGCTGGACTAATAAGAAATGAGAACAAAGGAAATCAATGTCAGCAAAACAATTGTGCTTTTATTTAAATATGTACTTGTGTACAATGATGATTGTACAGCTGTATTCTATTTAACACATTATTTTCACACAGATCGACTGAAAAATCCAACAGCCATATTATTATGGAGGTTGTTGCTGACGTCAATAACAGTTGTTTTAGTGTCTTTCTTTACAGCACTTAGAATGTTTTTGTCATCAACTGCTTTTCTTTTCCTTGGTATACCTGTTTGACATCTGTTACTTAGCACACCCATGATGACTTTCTTCGTCAGGATGCTCCAAACTGTTGTGCAATGGCTCTGATTGATTTTTGATCTTCTCTCAGCTTCACAATTGCTTGTTTTTCACCCACAGAGAGCTCTCTGGTTTTCATGTTTATTACTCGCTATAAAAGCTATAAAAGCACAGTTTGCACACACAAAACCCAAATCTGAGACTGACTGTAGACATTTGGTGCTATTTGTTTGAATTATCACTGTAACAGGACACATCTGGTCCACAAAGCACATCTGTCAGTCAAATGTTCCTGACAAGACAAATGGGTGGATTCAGACAACAGGTGCTATCTGGGAAAAAAAAGAGCTGGCATGTTGATCATGTTTCATATTCATTGTTTAATGCCAATCCTATATGTTTTCAGTCTGCAGCAAAAATAAAAGCACTGGCCTCATTGTTCCAATATTTTTGGAGTGGAGTGCATTTTTATATAGTTTCTCTTTTAAACTTCTCTGTAAGTCATACACATCTTATAAAAAAATGTCCGTCAAATGCAGCTGTTCATGTGAGTGTGTCCTGAGTCCAAGCCAGAGGGGTCACACTCCGCATGAGCCCAAGCCAGAATGTCCTAAGTGTCCAGAGCTGCAGCGACCCTCAGGTCCAGAGCCTGAGTTGCAGAATCCTGAGCATCCCAAGCATCCAGAGCCTGAGCTAGAGAGTCTGGAGCCAGGGAGTCCTGCACTCCCTGAACCTGTTGTTCCCAAGTGTCAAGAACCAGAGCTGCAGCGTTCCGAGATTCCGGAGTCAGAATCAGAGCTGCAGGATTCCGCTCTGCCTGAGTGTCCAGAACCCACGTCTGATTCCAGGGTGTTGGTGCCTGTGTCGGAGGTGTCTCATCGTTTATAGCAGCATTGGTCTCTAGATGGACACCATCACCTTCAAGTGGCACGACAGCTCTATATACAAAAAAAACGGTGACAATGGAGAATTTTGCTAGTCGCTAAACTTAATGTACCTGCTAAGGTATGCTAAGATTATTTCCTTGTTCCACAGTGAGAATTAAACCAATGTTCAACATTTGTTCCACGTGACCTTTGTTCACACCCCACCTGACCTTGTGCCCATCCAGAGCTTTCTTATCTCCACTGCTGAGCCAGAAGACCCCCCCAGAACTGTTTTTTTTTCTTTTGGACTTTGGTGCTCCCTGTTTTCTTTTAATCTGTAATGGTCCCTCTTTCACCCTCGGCCCACCTGGACACTGGACATTGTTTCTCTTGGGAACAGCTCGGAGCTGTTTCCTGGGGGTGCAGGTGGCCAGACTTTCATGTCCTTGGGTCTTTGACCCAGTTTTGATTTTTTGAGGGGGATTTTGAGGTTTTGTTTCTTTACTTCCATGAGATTCATGGTGTTTAGGCCTTTCATGTGTCTGTCTTCCCTGTTTAGCACTTCCTGTATTTTTTTGTGATTTGTTGTTTGTTGCGCTGTGCTTTAGTTTTGCTTCCTACATCTCAACCTACTCAGCTGTTCCCACTTTCTTCATTACCTCCTGTATATACTGTTTGCGTTTTTCCCCTTGCTCGTTATCAAGTTGTACCACTTGGTAGTCTGTTCTGTTTCTCGCTTCACAAAGATTCCTTGTTTCTTTGATTATCTATCCTGTAAAAGCCTTGCATTGCTTATGTTCCTTTTTAAATGAGTTTAGCAATAAAGCTGCCTGTTTTGAGTTTATGCCTGTTTCCCAAGTCTGCATTTAGGTGCTTATCCAGTCAGCCACACTGCTATAACATGACAGGGATAAATCTTCTGCTTGATCTCACTCAGTCATTCTTTTCCTCACAAGAAAAATGAGTTGGTTCAGACAACAGGTGCTATTTTCTGTACTGTGTATCAGATCCAGATGTAAATACCTTGAAATAAAAGCTGAAATGTTGATCTTTTTTCTCATATTCATCTTTTATTGTCAAACCAAATGTTTTCAGTCTACAAAAATAAAAGGATTGACCAATACTTTTGTAGCATTGTTGTTTTTGGCAACCATTTTAGTTTTAGTCTTAGTCTTTTGGACGAAAATGCTTCTTAGTTTTAGTCAGTTTTAGTCATTTCTAAATGTGATAGTTTTAGTCCAGTTTTAGTCGAAAAAAACTCAAAAAGGTTTAGTCAAATTTTAGTGAGCTTTAGTGGGGGAAAAAAGAAGAAAGTATTAGTCTTTACAAAATAATTTGAATAATTAGTAGTAACAGTGGATTCAATTACTCCAAAAAATGCAGTAAACAAAAACATTCCCACGCTGGTAATTGGGGCTTCTATCTTTAACTAGTGCAAAATATCAGGGTGGTGAGCCTTTAGGTGCTGCTTAAGATTTGTGGTGTTTATTTCCGACAAGTTTTAATCCACAGTTATCGCCGTCTCCCCGGACACTGCGTTCAGTTTTCCTTTCAAATGTGTTATATTGAAAATAAGTCCATAGATCTTTTTTTGGTTTGCGTCCACCTAGCCCCATCGTGTAAGTCCAGCGTCTGCCATGGTCCATCTGTGAGTAAAGCACGTGTGTCAGACTCAAGGCCAGCGGGGAACATCCGGCCTGCCATATAATTTAAACGGCTTTATATGATTTCATATTGTTATTATTAATGGCCAGCAGGTAAATAGTGCTCCCCCCAAGTATACTACAAATCCTACAATGCACTGCAACAGCTGCCGCGCAGGCCAAGACCTGTGTGCTAATCTCTCTTCTGCATGGCCATTGACACATTGATCAGTGATGAGTGGATAAAAACAGCGATCAGCACTTTTTACACTGACATTTAAGCTGCCTGACCCCTTGTAATCTGCTTGACTGACAGATTACAAGCACAACAGGCAGACATGTCATGCATTTTGGATGACTGACGGAACATCCATTAACCCTTTCGCCTAGTTTCGTCTCGCCAACGAAAACTCACAGACGTTTCGTCATGTTTTAGTCATCAAAGAGCCATGTTTATCTCGTCATCGTCTCATTATCGTCATAAAAAAAAGGGTCATCAACTAAATAATTTCGTCACCGTCATCGTTAACGAAAACAACACTGTTTTGTAGACATGTATACTATCACATTATGGCTTAGGGAAGCTCTACTGCCTTAGAGACCCAAAATGTAAATATAATGTAATCACCAGCAAAAGTGTGCTGACTCTCAAGACAAAGTGCATGTCCCTGAACAGATGCACACCATCAGATGCAGCACTAACAACAGGACAGTTAAACATATGCCCACAAAGCACAGTCCAAGAATATATTTATATATTTAATTATTACCTAAGTTGGAAGGGTTCTAACTCTTTATTCGTTAACTTTGACTGTCATCCCAACCCTTTGAAAAGATGCTTGCGCATGCACGCCCAAATTCCTTGACTTTCAGTTAACTTTTGTTAAGTTTCAGTTCAATAGAGTATTTGGAGATTCTGCAACCACCTTTCCATTGATCTGTAGAGCACTGGTAAACAGCTTGAACAGCCAATAGATTTTTTTTCATTTACGTTTTGCTTCAAGTGGTGACAAAATGTCCGGGAACTCTGATTTGCTTGCGGCAGCGGACTATGTGGTGTTTGCTGTTGTTCTGCTCGTGTCTGCTGGTATTGGGTTTTATTATGCCTGGAAAAGCAGAAGCCATGGAACCTCCAGAGACTTTTTAACTGGGGGCCGAAAACTCAGTGCCCTGCCTGTCTCCCTGTCTCTGACTGCCAGCTTCATGTCATCGGTCACAGTGCTGTCCAACCCAGCTGAGGTAACACATCAGGACTGTCCTGGACTTAAACTCAGCCTAACTCAGCTTACTGAGCACAAAAACATTCATTCAGTGCTTAATTAATTTGTACATACTGCATAAAAATAGGTACGACTGTAATTCTTGTGCATTAGAGGACTGCTGAACTCAGCTAAATGCTTTAAATAAAAATGTATTTAAAGCTTGCTCGCTTGCATTCGGTAGCACAAAAGCTCATTCACTCGCAGCATCAGTGCTTCAAATGCACTCTAACAAGGTTCCACCTGTCTGACTTTGGCAGCTAGTAAAGAAACATTGTAGCCTGTATTATGTGTCTTTGTTCTTTATTTGTCACTGTTTTGTTACTTTGTGTTTCCATAAAAAAAAATCTTTGTAAATTTGACTGTAGGTGTATCACTATGGAGCCATATTTGGCTATCTTTGTATTACCTATGTAATAACGGTGGTGTTCATATCGGAGGTCTTTCTCCCAGTCTTCTACAGACTGGCCATCAACAGCACATATGAGGTAAGTATGGTTTTGTTTTCAGATTACAGAGGAAACAGCTGAAGAGTGTTTATCCTATTAGATGTTACTGGATTAATATACTGTATGTATGTAGTGTGCAGCTGCTGTGGCAGGTTACTGTGGGAGTTTATTTTAACCATATTATAAGTTGTTGGGTAGGCTACACTTGCCAATAAATGTATAAAAGTACTTGCAGGGGGGGGGGGGGGGGGGGGGGGCTAGAAGTGTGATAACTCTCACCCAGCACTGCAGAGGCTAGAACACCATGTTAGTTTAAGGTGTACTTGTGTATAACAAATGGGAGTCATTTAGCAATGAGTAACAATATGCACCTTTCTCTGTCTTGTCTCTGCCAAGTATCTGGAGCTGCGTTTCAACAGAGCAACCCGTCTGATGGGAACAATGATCTTCTGTATTAATGCAGTAAGAAGCCAATCATTCAGTCCTTACAGCACTTTGACTTCTGCAGATAAAACAACATTAGTGTCACCAGAGAGCCATTTTTTTTGTCAGTTCTGATCTCTTTGTGTCACAGTTGCTCTACACTGGACTTATAATTTATGCTCCAGCTCTTGCTTTGAACCAAGGTATGTTGGTTCAAGTTTACAGCACTCAGATTCATGAAGGATTCTTGCATGAAGCCTACTTTGAAGTTACCCAGTTAACAGGTTTCCTCTCTCTCTGCAGTGACTGGTATGAACCTGTGGGGTGGAATTATTTCAACAGCCATGCTTTGCACTCTTTATTGCACACTGGTTAGTAAAACATTACACACACTTGGGGACAACACACACCCGTGCATCACACTGTGAATCGGAAGTGTCCTCATCTAACATCACTGAGTTGCATGTACAGTAGAGATAAAATCAGAGTATTTACATTCTCCTAAAATTCATGAAGTCCCACCTAAATACCCTTAAACCAAAATATCTCTTCAAGTTAAAATCACCTCTGACTGAATTCTTGCTCTTGGATTATTTAATTCAAACTGACATAAAACCTGTTTTTATTTTAAAAGTTGGGCAGAACCATGTTTACCATGGCTGCACAATATGTTGCATTACCTCTTGTTTTTATACATTTGGAAACTTAGAAACCAGTTGCTGTAGTTTTCAAAATACAATGTTTCCCATTCATGTTTGATATGGGATTTTAGCTTTTCAACAGCTAGGGAGCTTCACCGTGATTCTTTTCATTTCAATTTTTCATGGCTAGACTCCAGGCAGGCTGGTTTAAACCCTTTGGAGCCATGCTGTTGGAATACATGCAGAATGTGGTTTGACTTGGTGCAGCTAAAACAAGCACGGTCTTCCTCGCTACAAAAGCTCTTCCTTTGACACCGATTTGTCTCGTTCTATGGTGTTTGTTACAGGGTGGCCTGAAAGCAGTGGTGTGGACAGATGCTGTCCAGGTAGGGTTCTCAATAAAAAAAATAAACAATGAAATGTGGAAATGGTATTATAGTACAACATTGCTGTTTGATTTGAGGACACAAATGTGAAACCTGTAGAATTGTCATCTGCCCTCCAAATTGTCATGGCACATGGCTGCCCATCCTGAGCCTGGTTTCTTACTGTTAAAAGGGAGTTTTTCCTTCCCACTGTCACCAAGTGTTTGCTCACAGGGAATCATCTGATATTTCTGGTTTTCACTCTAAGTATCAAGTGCCTTGAGTTGTCCTTTGTTGTGAATTGGCGGTATATAAATAAAACTGTACTGAAATCAGTTTTCAGTCTATTTTTATTTACACCACAATCATATTTCACCAATGTACTGAATCACTGCAGTATCCATGTAAATTAGGATCAATTTGGTCATTGGATCCAAAATCTGTCAAGATAGTTGTAGAATTTAGATCTGTCAACCAAACCAAACACGTCTCATTTTTCTCCTAGATTGGAATAATGTTTGCAGGCTACATGTCTGTTATAATCAAGTCTGTGATCTTAAAAGGAGGAATCTCCACCATCTTGTCAGATGCCCAAGAAGGAGGAAGAATCAACTTTATGGAGTGAGTGTGTGTGTGTGTGTGTGTGTGTGTGTGTGTGTGTGTGTGTGTGTGTGTGTGTGTGTGTGTGTGTGTGTGTGTGTGTGTGTGTGTGTGTTATACAGAAATCATCTTGTTTTTGTGTAATCCCAGCTTTGACATAAACCCTCTGAGAAGACACACTTTTTGGACTCTAGTCATTGGAGGAACATTTGGGTGGAGCTCCGTCTATGGGACCAACCAAGCTCAGGTTCAGCGATACAACTCCTGCAAGAGCGTGACAAATGCCAGACTGTGAGTCACTCAAAAGAATTTATCAATTAATGGATTAAACTTTGAACATGCTATGAAACTTTTCTTATTAACCCTTACAGTGTTTGGTAGTATATAGTTATGTTTTTCATACTGTCACAAACTTTCCATGTTAGCATATAGATGCTTCTTAAATGCATGCAAGTTGCACTGTGTGAGGATTCTGGAGCACCTGGTGGTGGATCCACCACCACTCTCATGGTCATCATTCTCAGTGGCAGTGGCGGGTGGGATATGGACCCAAATGCAGGAGTCATGAGACAGGATATAAATGCAAAAGGCAGATTTATTGAAGAATTTTTCATCAATAAATACAAAGCAAAGGCATCAGCCAAGCTGGAGTTAATAATCAAAAGCTAAGATAAGATAAGATAAGATAGTGTTTATTTGTCACATGCACAGTTATACACAGTACAATGCACAGCGAAATGTATTTTGTACCTGCAACCATATATACACACACATATAAATAAGAAGAATAAAAATAAAAAAAAAGTAATTCACACTATACACTATACTCTATATACTATACACTATACACACTTTTATAAATTATAATATTTACATTGTGCAATAATGGTCCAGTTAGGGCTCAGAGTTGAGCAGACGGATGGCTTATGGGTAAAAACTCTTCTTCAACCTTTCAGTCTTAGTCCTCAGGCAGCGGTAACGCCGGCCTGATGGGAGCAGGGAGAAGAGAGAGTGTCCGGGGTGGCTGGGCTGTTTTAGGATCTTCATGGCCCTCAGCCTGCACTGCTTGGTGTAAATGTCCTGCAGGTTGGGGAGGGTGGTTCTGATGGTCCGTTCAGCTGAACGAACCACCCTTTTTAGGGCCATGAAGTCCTGCTTGGTGCAGTTTCCCATCCAGGTGGTGATACTCCCACGCATGATGCTCTCGATGGTGCAGGTGTAAAAGTTCCTGAGCACCTTGAGTGGGAGCTTGAAGTCTCTCAGCCGCCTGAGGAGGTAGAGACGCTGTCTGGCCTTCTTCACAGTGATGTTTATGTGATGAGTCCAGGACAGGTCCTGTGAGATGGTCACTCCCAGGTATTTGAAAGTGTCCACTCTTTCCACCTCAGCACCACTGATGACAAGTGGATGGTAGTCCCTCTGCTGCTTCCTGCTGAAGTCCACGATCAGTTCCTTCGTTTTGCTGACGTTGAGCAGGAGGTGGTTCTCCTGGCACCAGTTCTCCAGGCGGGAGACCTCTCTCCTGTAGGCTGTCTCCTCATTGTGAGAGATTAGTCCCACAACAGCAGTGTCGTCAGCAAACTTGATGATGACGTTGGACTCTGACGTGGCCTCGCAGTCATGGGTGTACAGTGAGTACAGCAGAGGGCTGAGCACACAGCCTTGGGGGGATCCAGTGTTGAGGGTGAGGGAGGATGAGGTGAGGTGACCCACTCGTACCACCTGTGGTCTGCTGGTCAGGAAGCTGTGAACCCACCTGCACAGGGATGGGCCCAGGCCCAGGTCCAGCAGCTTAGAGACCAGCCTGGAGGGAACTATGGTGTTGAATGCTGAGCTGTAATCTACAAACAGCACTCTCACATAGTTCCCCTTACCAGTGTCTATGTGTGAAAGGGTCTTGTGGAGGAGGAAGGATATGGCGTCATCTGTGGATCTGTCTGGCCGGTATGCAAACTGTAGTGGGTCGAGGGTGGTGGGCAGTGAGGAGGTGATGAATGTCTTGATGAGTCTCTCAAAACACTTCATCACCACAGAGGTGAGTGCTATGGGCCTGAAGTCATTGGGGCTGCTGGGGTGTGGTTTCTTTGGGACAGGGACTATGATGGACTTTTTAAAGCAGGTGGGAATCACACACAGTTTCAGTGAGAGGTTGAATATCAGTGTAAACACAGGTGCCAGCTGGTCAGCGCAGGTCTTAAGGACACGTCCACTAATACCGTCTGGTCCAGCCGCTTTCCTGGTGTTTACACGTCTAAACGCCCTCCTCACGTCGCGCTCCGTCACAGTGAGTGTCTCCGCCCCTTCGGCCGGGAGCGCAGCGGGCTGTCGGCTTCCCGACTCAAAGCGCGCAAAGAAGATGTTGAGTTCATCAGCCAGAGAAGCGTCGGCACTCACCAGGTGTGTGTGTGGTGCTTTGTAGTCCGTGATGGTGCGTAGTCCCTGCCACAGTCCCCTGGGGTCAGACTGTTGTAGTTGCTGTTCCAGTCTGCGGCCGTAGCGATGTTTAGCCTCTTTCACCGCTCTGCGGACGTTGTATGATGCAACCTTGTAGTCCTCCATGTTCCCAGAGGCGAGGCCGGAGTTGTAGGCAACGGTGCGGGACCTCAGGGCGTCGCGGACAGATTTATCCACCCACGGCTTCTGGTTGGGAAAAGTCCTGATGGTCCTCCTAAGTGAAGTGTCTTCAACAACTTTCCCAATAAATCCCACAACAGTTTCCGTAAACTCCTCGATGTCTCCGCCCACGCTGCTGCGAAACATGTCCCAGTCGGTTGAATCCAACGCACCCTGCAGAGCGGCCTCTGTTTGATCAGACCACCGTGTCACTTCTCTCACAGCAGGGGGTTCCTGCCTGAGCCGTTGTTTGTATTTCGGCATGAGAAGGACAGAGGTGTGGTCAGACTTCCCAAAAGGCGGAAGAGGCTTTGCTTTGTAGCCATCTTTGAATGGAGAGTAGCAGTGGTCTAGGGTCCTCTCTCCTCTGGTGGGGCAGTCGATGTGTTGAATCAATTCCGGTATCAGCTTTTTCAAGTTTGCACTGTTAAAGTCCCCGGCTACGATGAGAGCCGCATCACGCTGGTTAGCCTGATAGGTGGAAATCGCCTCATGTAGCTCGGATAGTGCAGTGTTTGTGTCCGCCTGAGGTGGAATATAGACAGCGCTGAAGATGACCGAAGTGAACTCGCGGGGCAGGTAGTGGGGACGGCATTTCAGGGTTAGGAGCTCCAGGTTAGGTGAACATGATTGTTTCAGAAGGACAACATTCCTACTGTCACACCAGTTGTTATTAATCATTAGGCACACACCTCCTCCTCTTGATTATCCAGACTCACTCGTTCTGTCCGTGCGATGAACACTGAAGAACTCCGACGGCTGTACGGCGTGGTCCGGTATGAGGGGAGTCAGCCATGTCTCCGTGAGACAGATGATGTTGCAGTCCCTTATGTCCCTCTGAAACTGTATCCTGGCCCTGAGTTCGTCCAGCTTGTTATCCAGTGACTGGACATTAGCCAACAGGATGCTCGGCAGTGGCGTTTGGTGCGCTCTGCGCCTCAGCCTCTCTCTTACGCCGGCTCTTTTCCCTCGGGGCCTTGTCCGTGACCTGGTCCGTCCTTTGTTTGAGCTGGCCCACTGGAACCGCAGTATCTCCTGAGGCCAAGTCGGGTCGGGAGAAAAAGGTGTCAGAATACAGCCAGAGTGCTGTATTCTGATATTAAAAAGAGTCTGTCTGTCATACGTGATATGACACAGAGCAGGCGGAATTACAACAGAATTACGACAAGGAACTGAGGAAAGCTAAAGGCTTAAATACCCAAGGTAATGAGGCAAGGTGAGAAACATGGCAGAAACAAATCAGAGATAATGAAACAAGGGAAAGAAAACTCAATACAAGACACACAAGACAAGAGACTATCAAAATAAAGCAGGAAGTTCTTAACAACAGAGACGGACAGAGACTTAACAGGAAATACAGGGAAGGTGGGGATAAACTGGAAGTCCTTGAATCAAATAAGAAACCTTACAAACAGATATAAGATAAACCTGAGAGCACAAACATGGTGAAACCAAAAAGAAAACACCAGCAAAGAAACAAACTTAAAATACCATAAACAATAACCGCTTCACAAACCCAAAATAAATCATAACCCCACAATACTCAGAACTCTGGGTCAAAGACCCAGGGGCCACAACACTCACCCCATGAGGCAAGATCTTGCATTGAGCTCCAGACTGAGGGCGATCGGTGGTCATTTTATATTTCTTCCATTTCTGAATAACTGCACCAACAGTTGTTACTTTCTCATAAAGCTTCTTGCTGATGGTCTCCCCAACTGTATGTTTGCTTGTTTGCTATGCAACACTATTATACGAGTTTGCATGTGTATTTTTTCCAGTCATGATATTGTGTTTTTTCTCAGAGCTCTGTTCATCAATGCGTTAGGCCTTACTTGCACCCTAACATCATCAGTGCTTTCAGGATTATGTATTTACTCATTCTATAAGGACTGTGACCCATGGACAGCTGGACAAGTTTCTTCTCCTGATCAGGTATAAACATGAACAAAGAAACCACAGGACATACCAAGAGTTTTTATTTATGTGTTCTTTTTTGTGATCTTCAAAGAACTTGTATCTTCTCTCTTCACAGCTGTTGCCTTATTTGGTGATGGACATCTTGGCCGACCACCGAGGCCTTCCAGGACTTTTTTTTGCAGCAGTATATAGTGCCTCTCTGAGGTTCATACAATAGCATTTCTTATATTTCTTTCATTAGATCCCACTGATGCAAATAGCTTTTAAAGCTGTACAACATGTGAAATGTCAGGTAGTGTCCATCAAAGTAATCACGGTTCTTTTTTTTTTTAACTATCATTTCATCTCCAGCACAGTTTCTTCCTCAATCAGTGCACTGGCTGCAGTGACTGTAGAGGACCTGATCAAGCCATGCACTAACCTGTCTGAGAAAAAGCTTCTCCTAATCTCCAAAGGGCTGAGTAAATAACATGTTTCATATTGTGTGGTTTCAGTAGCTGCATGTTAGATTATTAGAATAATTTGAACACTAGTATGTGGATGTGGTTGGCAATCATTAAATATGTCAATTTGTGATGCATTGTTGATACAGGTTTATTTTTTGGAGTTGTATGCATTGCCATGGCTGGGCTGGCATCACTCATGGGACATATGATGCAGGTAGAGGGGATCTGTTAATAGACGGCTGTCAAGGATTTTGGGCAAACAAAACTAGGAACAGTGTTGTTGTTTACATTTATATGTTAGTTATATGCAGTACATTTTTCACCTCAATGAATGAGACCATTTTTGAAGTGTTCTTGAGGAAAAACTGCAGATGTCTCTTTAAACAGGCAGCGTCTGTCATCCTTGGCCTCTCTGGAGGTCCTTTACTTGGCCTGTTCAGTTTGGGTGTCCTCTGTCCATTTGCCAACTCCAAAGTAAGTCCATCAATATTTTTTCCTTATTTCCTTAAATTCACTGTCAGTCACTAAAACTTTAAGATCCATTGCACTGGAAATCATCAGCTTTCCTTTACAGAGGTCTGCTGTCAGACTGAAGATGATTTCAAAAAAATATTCGATAAGCAAAGTTATTAAGCCCCATAAAGGATGAGCTGTGTGAGACGGGCAAAGTAGGGCCTGAATGCATGAGGAGGAGGAGGAGGAGTAAACGCACAGCACCAGGCCCTGATATGATTTACACCCACTGGCTAAAGGAGCTAACTCCACTCCAGCTGGCAGCACAAATGAACACGTCAGGCATCATAACAGCTAAGATGAGCAGGCGTGTGGCTCAATACATGAGCATAGCCCAGGAAGGAATTGGCAGAACTACCAGGGGAGCAAAACACCAGCTACTGGTATATAGAACAGTCAACCGAGACTGTAAGACTAGACTGACCAACCTGTGAACTACCTGGATTGATTACAAGAAAGCCTGTGACTCGATGGCACACACATGAATACTGGAATGCCTAGACCTATACAAGATCAACAGGACCCTAAGAGCCTTCATCAAGAACTCAATGAGAATGTGGAGGCCAACTTCAAGCCAATTGCACATGTCACCATCAAGTGCGACATTTACCAAGGAGATCCTCTGTCCCCACTGCTGTTCTGCATAGGCCCAAGCCCACTCAGCCAGATCATACACAGGAATGGATACGGATACTGACTATGAAGTGGAGTAAACCTCCTGTACATGGATGACATTAAGCTGTATGCCAGGAGTGAACGAGATATCGATTCACTGATCCACACCACCAGGATCTACAGCAATGACACTGGAATGTCATTCGGACTGTAGAAGTGTAGTCGGATGGTAACAACAGAGGAAAGGTGGTCAGAACTGAGGGGATTGCACTACCAGAAGGTAACATTGCAGACATTGAGGACAACTACAAGTACCTTGGAATCCCACAGGCAAATGGGAATCAAGAAGTGGCCACTAGGAAAGCTGTAACCTCCAAGTACCTGCAGAGAGGAAGGCAAGTCCTTAAGAGTCAGCTGAATGGGAAGAACAAGATTCGGGCGATCAACATCTATGCCCTGCCACTTGTCAGATACCCTGCTGGGATAATACGCTGGCCAGCAGTCCTGCCATCTCTCTGTGGTGAAAAATAATCCAACTGATCCGGATCTTCTTGGTTCATTACTTTGCCATGCAGAACAATTACGTCTCCAAGATCTCATCCCTCTGAATCAGCTACAGATATACAGAGTCTGAATTTGAGTCTGTACCTTACTGGATGCCCATCATAAGCAGCCTTACCAAGGCCAGACAGCTGCCCAGACTTCCTGAATTGTAACTACAAGCCAGGTATCTCCAGGTCCAATTCGGAGAAATCCCAGTGTCAATAAGCCAAATATGTGTGTATTCCATTGACAATACAGCCAGGCACGTCATCTTCCACACCACACAGTAATCCATAACGTAGCCAGCTGGAATGTCAATTAATAAGAGGAATAGGGTTCTTCCCCCAGTCTCCTCATTATAAAAATTTGATCAAAAACAATGGCATTGAGAGACCAGCTGACCAGATCCATAATTATAAATTCCAGTTCGGAAGTTCACTATCCCGGAGATTTAATTGACTCAATGCTACTCTGATTAAAAAGTGTTCCTTTCATTTTTTTTCCCTCCAGGTGTTGCTGATGTTCCTGTTATTTTTCACCAAACAGATACAAAGTGAAGATAGTTAAAGTGTGCTCCTTCCTTCTATAAAGCCTGCTTGGTGTACACAGAGTGCTCGCTGATTGTTGTTTCACTACCTCAGTAAGGGAAACTCAGTTAAAAATATAAAAACACTTATGTGGTTAATAAGTTGAAATATTTATTCAAGCTAAAATACAATTAAATATGCCTAAACAAGACAGCAGCAGGAGAGACCTGTAACAAAAAGGAGGAGAAACCGTTATACAGGGTCCATCCTACTATAGTCCAAATTACAAGCCTCATACTGCGATTGTACAGACCACCATTAAGCATTAAACAGCCAGTACACCACCAGGGGAAATGATTCTGATCTACAAACGGTTGGGTCAATCTATAAAAGAAAGGAACAACACCAACAGCTGACCTAAACACACTTACTCCTTTTTCCACAAACCTGGGACCATCACTGCCATCTGCAACCAAGATGAGAGCAAAATGCCAGGAGAGACTGAAAAACAGGCCACAGGTGCTCCTTATAATCATAAGCACTACATAGGAGCAGAATAAATTCCATGAAGAATTCCTGACTACAGAGACATTGTAAATCTTAGCATGTCAGTAGTCATCAGATGTTCATTCAAAAACCTCTCAATCCTCTTTCAAAAATGTGTCTTAACATTCATATTTATCTGACAGTCATTTTTAATAGTAACAGAGTTTTAATATATTTTATGTAGCTCCTTATATTTGTCCACAGGGAGGTCTGTTGGGCCTCGTGGCAGGGTTGGCTGCATCCCTGTGCGTGACCATCGGAGCCCTGATATCCCCTTCCCCTCCTGAGATGACCCGACCTCTCTCACTGAGCACTGAGGGTTGTAACTTCACTTCTGGCAGCAGTCTCAACTGGACTACCGCACTGCCAACAGAACCAAGCCCATTAACCACAACCCCAGGACAGAACACTGATGATATGTAAGTGTGGTTGGGCCTGTCTTGAATGGGCCCAGCTCACAGTGGTGCTGCAGCCTCGTTGATGGGCACATTGAATACATTTCTCATATGTACAGATTCCTTTGAAGTCTTCAGAATGCTTCAGCAATATGATGTAATTACATTAACAAGAAAATTTGGCACAGGCTGATATGTACTAAATTCTCTCCCCTCCAGACGTTCACTTTACTGGCACACTCCATCCTACCTTTACTTCGTTGTCATTGGATGTTTAACATCTGTTATTGTTGGAGTCATTATCAGTCTCTTAACAGGTAAAAAAAATGATTTTGCCATTGGTTACCTGTATTACCTGTACAGAAATATGACCTCGTTGTCTAATTATTCCATAATGACATTTTTTTTGTTCTTCTGCTGATTATTTCAGGAGGTTTGAGGGAGACGGTGGACCCGAGGCTTACACTAATGAAAGAAGACACTCTTTCCTATCAGCTATTCAAACTTGTCAAAGACAGGGTACGTGCTGCAGGGAAAAGGCATCAAAAGCAACAGACTGATGACAGGTGCTGAATTCTGCTTTGTATTTTTCCTTCTTTAGGTCACGAGACGAACAGAGAAAGTTGATCGGTCAAAACAGGAGGATAAAGACACAAATCCTACTCATGTGAAATTCAACAACTCCGTCTGTGTTTCAGCTTTTTAACGGCCGATACAAAAGTTTTGTGATTCTTGAGCTGTATCGGCCGCAGCGATGCTCACATCCAGGACTGTGACCAGCTGGACTAATAAGAAATGACAACAAAGGAAATGAATATCAGCAAGACAATAATGCTTTAATTTAAATGCGATGATTGCACAAAATTGTATTTTATTTAGCACAGGTTAACTGAAAAATCTAGCAGCCATATTATAAACTTCGGGAATGTCTTACGGTTTACACAACTGGGATCAAATGTGTGTCTGAAGTTCATGTACCTGCCAGGAATACTGAAACAGGGACACAGTCTGTACAAATGGAAACACTTTAGGAGATGAACAGACTCCCATGAATAGAAATATGAATAGATTGATCATCAGCAAGTGTGAGCAACTCTGTAGAAGCAGATGTTTCTTCAGTTTGCAGGTCTGGATCATTCAGGTGTGTATTTTTTTAACCCTTTTATTTATTGATATTTAATATTACAAAACAAATAAATAATAATAGTACAGTTGACATAAGACTTACATTAAACAATATAATCCCCAAAGAAAGTAAATATAAATAATAAAATGGAAAGCAAATACATAACACATGTAACGAGGAAAAAAAAAGAAAAACAGCATTTAGCATCATTTCCTACTTAATTTCCTTCATAATGTCTCAGAAACTCGGTCAGTGGTGACCATATTTCTTCAAAATGTACCCCCTTTCCTCTGACAATATAAGTGAGCCGTTCCAGTACAATATTGGATGCCATTTCCTTCCAGTACAAAGATATTAATCACCTGGCCTGGATATATAGCCGACACACATATTTTTGCCTCAGCAGGTGCATTTGTTGCAACAATCTTAGACAAAGTTTGCATGACTGATTTCCCAAGTCCCACACACAGTCAAAGAGAGTACCCTTTCCATTTAAACGTTTACTACAGTTATCTGGGATCTTAGGAGATCAGTGATTCAGTTTGGCCACAGTTCTCATCAACCAGTTATATTGGAGGAGTTTCATTCTTGTACTAATTGATTGCTTTTCGGCTTTTAAACATGCAGTTTCCCATTCCAGCTCCTGTATCTCCTCTTGGATAATCAGATCTCCATCCATCCAGCGTATCAATGGTAGATTCCTTATCGTGTGTTAATAAAGCTGCATAGAATAAACAAATACAGCCTCTCCTCATCTGACCCACTTATCAGAAAGAGTCATTTTAGTGAGCTCGGTCCACTCTGTCATCTTCATAGAATAAAAAGTTGACATAAAATATATAATTTCTTTTATACACACACACACATATATATATATATATATATATATATATATATATATATATATATATATATTATATATATATGGGTTTTTTTTGTTTGTTTTTGTTGGGGGGGGGGGGGGGGGTGAGTAAAGAATGCACATCGTGTTGGGGAAAAAATTAAGTCATTATGAACAGATCTGGACGGTATGAGCTGGGAAATGACTGAGCCTGAAATGGATCTCATCTGAATCCGTGATCCTGATCCATTTTGGATCATCCTTCTGTACAAGTGGACTCAGATAGTTTAGTGATCTGTTGTGGAGTCCATGATCCCATCAGATGGATCCGGTGGAAGATATGTCAAGATTCATATTCATATCCTCATATTCATACTCTGAATTTCAGACATCACAGCTCTCAAATCAGAGAGCCAGTTTATTGAATCAAACCTTTCACAGTCTGCTACCCTGGTAACTTACTCAGACTTAGAGTTGACTCTTTCTGGAACTGAAAACCTGAGTTTCCCTTATTTCAGTGTTAAACTCAGTTTTTACCTAAACCTGCTTCCTGGAATAGGGCCCTGGGCACCTTGCTGTCATTGAATCAAACTCCTCTGTTTAACAAAGTATTCTAGAGTCAAACGTGAGGCCATCTTTGTGAGAGCTAGAGCTTGGTTGAAATTGGGTCATGCAAGCACATCAACTAACAGAATAGCTGAAGTAGTAAAGAATCAAGCTGCAATGGCCCAGGTCAAAGTCCAGACCTCCACCTGATTGAAATGCTGGACATTACAACAGCTGTGCATGTGCAAATGCACACAAACCGCAATGAACTGAAGCAACACTGTAAAGAAGAGTGGGTTAGAATACCTCCACAGCAATGTGAGAGACTGATAAAAGTCATCCGAGAAACAATTATTTGAAATTATTGCTGCTAAAGGTGGCTCTACAAGCTATTGAGTCATGGGTGCAGTTTTCATAGTTCTGTGGAATCCTATGCGAAACTTTTTTCTGAATTTGACTGTTTTAAATGGCAGACTCAGTGTGAAATAAAGTTGTGCAGGTTTGAAATAAGCAACACTAAGCTGTTTTTATATTATTTATTATGGCACAGGACATCACTGTAAGAAATCTGTACATTTATATAACATTTGTTTGCTTTTTTTTAATCTAACAGTGCATAAATACATTCCCATGTACATTCACTTCAAGAAAAAAAAAAAACATGAGCACATATTTACAAATATATACACTGAACTTCACAACTCACATATTTCATTCTAGAAGCCACTCTATTAGAGTGCTTGCAACAATTACAAATGTTAAAATCTGATCATGTCAGTGTAAACACTGGACTACCTGATCTGATAAAATGTTTATTTTAAATGGACTAAAATCTGACAATGGGTCAAACCAGGCTTAATACACGTTTTAGGGGAAAACCTACACACACTATATGAAATTGAAAACGATGGCCTTAAGCTTAAACACACTGATGGCCATAATGATCATTTTGTAGCACCCAGAGATGAGGTTTTTATTCGCCCGTCGGAGGCAACCTTAGCTGATCTTTATAAAAGAGCAGCTGTCGGGATTTTGGTAGTCAGCAGGTGTCAAAACTTGCGTTAGTGAGCCCGATAGGTTGTTAAATCTTACTATTACCACATGTTCACTGTTTGCATTTCAATTCAGGAAAACCGCTTTAAGTTATGAGTGTGCGCCATTATTTTTCGGGTTCGTAATACCTCTTCTTCATGGCTCGGTATTTTCGGAGAAAATAGAGAGCCTCTAGCTCCTTGATGACAAAATCCCCCCGAGCCACCAGCTGTTTGATCTTCTCCGGGTCCGTCACGTCTTTATTCTTCATGAAGGCCGACTTCAGGCGCTGTCTGAAGTACGCTGATCCCTGGGGGTAGTCACGGCCGAGATACAGCAGCTTGTTGGAGATGAGAGATACATTTTAAAGCTCTGCAGCACTGCAAACAACCTAACCTCATTTGTTGTTTTAACGCGAGTTTACTTACATTTTTGTACAGCCTGATAACTTCAGTCTTCAAAGGGTTGGCCATGGCAGAGACATAAGGTGGCCTTTTACCCTTTTGAAACGAGAAGCAGAGAAAAGGAAGGGCAGGAGAGAAAGCACACAGAAGCTATTAGACAACATGAAGTTTAGCTGAACAGCTAGCTTGCGAATTAGAATCTAACACACTGCATTTATCCCAAGCGCAACAAACGACGGCTTTAAACAGTGAATTCATATTTACACGTGTTATTTCGCAGGTGAAATTGTTCAAGCAATTTGCCAATGAAGAGAAAACGTCTTTACACGGTGTCCTTTCTATTAATAGAGAGGGCAACTCGGTTGTACAGATTGCCGCATGACGTTCCGTTCTGTCGCAAATAAAAATATACGAGGACGCATGCGTCATGCGGCAATCGGTTGTACAGATTGCCGCATGACGTTCCGTTCTGTCGCAAATAAAAATATACGAGGACGCATGCGTAAAGGTTGCTACGGTTACCCAGATACACGAGTGAACATGGTGAGTGTTTTCTGTTAAACATCGTAATTTTTACGATTTTAAATAAATATTTAAATGATTATATAGTATTAGTTAGCGTAATTACATAATACCTCATAATACGTTGAAGCGGTCAGCTAAAAAGCGGGTTTCTGATCGACCTTTTTTTTTCATTCTGTCAAATCTTTCGTATTGAACGATTGTTTTTCCAAAACCTCGCCGAAGTTATAAGATAAGATAAAAAAGTATGTGGACGTGTAAGTTTATGTTTCAACTTAAAACTGTTAAAGTTTCATCAAATTTTCTTGATCAGAAACTAGTTTAATAAAATGTCCGTTGTCAAAAGCTAAATTCCATGGCGAACAACGGAATCAACAACTGTTGTTTAAACAAAATGAAACTATTTTGTTTGTTATAAAGTTGTTTTCTCAGCTCTTACATTTTCTGTTTGCCATACTTCTTCGTCTACATGTAGTCTTGGAGTTTACTGTATCTTTGAAATTGTAAGGATATGGACTATAATGCTCATCCATGTCTCCAGTATGTCTCTAAAGCTTCTTGAATTTCTGTTTTGAAGTGTGACATTCTGTAACTTTCTCTCTGTGTTTTCTCCTGTGAAAGATAGCCGCCCAAGAACATACAGGTATGAGCAACAGGCAGTCAGTATATTAGATACAGTCAGAGAACTCAGCTGCAGATACGTACAGGAAGCCTCTTTATATGCCAGTGCAAATACTCAGTTTCTCTTCAGCAATGTTTCCTAGTAGGTACGCACTGTTAAACTCTAATTTGCTCTGATGCCATAGAAGAAAGGTGGTAAGCTGTCCAAGGCTCAAAAGGCAAAGCAGCAGCAAGAGGAGGAGGAAAGGAGGCTGCGAGAGGAAGGTAATCTGTCTTTCTTCATTAGGTGGTGCATATCTGACACTGGTACTCAAAGGGAAAGTGATTTTAAAACTTCATCTGTTATAATGTGTTTTGAGTTTCTGTCTGTCACTGCTTAGGAGTAAAAGAGGTACCTGCACTTTTTCGATGTTTGCTCTGTTAGTACTTTATCAATAACATGTGCATTACAGAGGAAGCCCAGATAAAGGCAAAAAGAGAAAAACAGGAGAGACTGGAAAGAAAGAGAAAGGAGGAGGTGGAAAGGCTCGAGCTAAAGGTAAGATCCCAGTGGAATATTAACCCTGAATGAAGCACAAAAGAAGAAGTGTACATGCAAATTACAAGTACTTTGGAAAAATTTGTGTAGTACATGGGAATACTGTATTTGGCTGTATTTCTGCCAGGACCTAGAGCGCAGAGAGGAAGAGCTGAATGAACTGCACCATCTACTGGAAGAGAATAATACTGCAGTCACCAAATGGAAGACTAAAGCTGTGGAGAGTGCCAAGGTGTGGGTCTCTAAGCATTTAAATAGAGAGCATTGTAGCTGATAACATGCAGCATATGCTTTGTGTCCAGTGGGAGCGATCCATCCGTTGTGATGGTTTACCAAACCCATACATACAGCGGGACATTAACACTTTTATGAGCTTATGGAGAGACGACTCAGAAGTCAACATCACACCTGTGCTCCAGCAATGTAACCCTGCTGTACAGGTCTGTATGTGTTTGTTGATCAGTGAAGGTGATATAGAGTTTTATTTTTAATACATACCATAAGGAATCTTTGCTGGTTATAATTGACTGAAAATAATCAGGATAGTTTAAGCCTTAATATTAATGTGTCAAAATGGAAAAATAAGGACAGGATAAAAAGCTGTGTGTTCTAATATAACAAATCTGAGTTGGGCTTACAGCTAGTAGATGAGTTGGAAGAGCTCCTCAGAGATGCTACAGATCCTAAAGAGGGCCAGAAGTACGAGGAGTCTCTCATAAGTTTGCAGGAGCTAATCCATTCAAAACAGCGCCTCGCCATCGAGGAGATACTTAAGGTACACAAAGCCTGACTGTTCTCATATAAAATCATCGGGAAGCAGTTTGGAACAATATGAAGGATGATTTATGCTAATAATATTGCAAGTCCAGACCCTGTGTGTCCCTGGTTACAGAGAGCCAATAAGAACATCGACATCGAGACAGACAACATGCAAACTGTGATCAAAGATGACAACATTACACTGTGTCTCTGGGCCAACCTCAAGAAGAATCCAAGGTTTGTTTATGAAACTGTGCAATTTTATCATTGTATTAAGTCATATATCTCTACTGTTATATTGTGGGTGCTCATATTAAACTTGGGCAAAGTTTCACATAATGAGAAACTTGCAGTGAGCACAGAAACTCCACCTTCCAGCCAATCAGAAGAAAGTTGGTTTAAGTGAAGGAAGGAGAAACGTAATCTCTCCAATGTGTTCTGTGGCCTGAAACACCTCAGCTAGGAGGCATCAAGGGGGGAGTTGCCCATGACCATAGGTGAGGGTAGGAACGTGTACTGACTGTTAAATTGACAGTTACTTTCATTCTGCGCTCTCTTCACAACAAAAGTTATGAACAGAGTCAGTGACAAAGGGGAACCCTGGCAGAGCCCATCTCTTATCAGGAATAGGTCTGAGTGACTGCCAGCAATGCAAACCAAGCTCTTGGTACAGTTGTACATAGACTGAATGGCCTGTAGTAACAGGCTAGTCACCCCATACTCTTGAAGCAATTCCCCTAAATACCTTCTCTTGGGCCACAAAGCACATGCAGACTGGTTGGGCAACTTCCCACAGACCTTCATCCAACTTCGAGAGGATGAAGAACTGGTCCAGTGTTCCATGGCAAGGAAGGAAACCACATACCTCGTCCAGTCAATTGAGAGGCACTGTCCCAGACCACATGATGCTATAGGAGTGCCAACTAAGGCAGCCCTATAGCAACCAGAGCCTTAAGGAGCTCAGGGCAAAACTCATCTAACCCAGGGACTCAGCCACCATAGAGCTTTTTGACTAGTTCAGTGATCTTACGCACAGTGTTGGGCAACCCCCCCATCTTACCCCACCCCTTGCCAGACTCTGCTTCCACTACAGAAGGTGTGTCAGTGGGCTTGAGGAAGTCCTTAAAGTATTCTT
The DNA here is from genome assembly GCF_007364275.1 of Archocentrus centrarchus. Taxonomy (NCBI): domain Eukaryota; kingdom Metazoa; phylum Chordata; class Actinopteri; order Cichliformes; family Cichlidae; genus Archocentrus; species Archocentrus centrarchus. Next base: position 19,220,314 of record NC_044368.1, read on the forward strand.
TCCACTTCCCAGGTATATCCTCAATTAAGGCCAGCAGCACTGCATCCCCTCTGTATATGTAACAAGAAGCCGATTCACCTTCAATTCAATTCAATTCAATTTTATTTATATAGCGCCAAATCACAACAAACTGTCGCCTCAAGGCGCTTTGTATTGTGGGTAAAGACCCTACAATAATACAGAGAAAACCCAACAGTCAAAACGACCCCCTATGAGCAGCACTTGGCGACAGTGGAAAGGAAAAACTCCCTTTTAACAGGAAGAAACCTCCAGCAGAACCAGGCTCAGGGAGGGGCAGTCATCTGCCGCGACCGGTTGGGCTGAGGGGAGAGAAAGACATGCTGTGGAAGAGAGCCAGAGATTAATATCAATTAATGATTAAATGCAGAGTGGAGTATAAACAAAGTAAATAAGGTGAATGAGAAACAGTGCATTATGTGAACCCCCCAGCAGACTAGGCCTATAGCAGCATAACTAAGGGATGGTTCAGGGTCACCTGATCCAGCCCTAACTATAAGCTTTATCATAAAGGAAAGTTTTAAGCCTAATCTTAAAAATAGAGAGGGTGTCTGTCTCCCGAATCCAAGCTGGAAGCTGGTTCCACAGAAGAGGCGCCTGAAAGCTGAAGGCTCTGCCTCCCATTCTACTCTTAAGTATCCTAGGAACCACAAGTAAGCCAGCAGTCTGAGAGCGAAGTGCTCTGTTGGGGTGATATGGTACTATGAGGTCTTTGAGATAAGATGGTGCCTGATTATTCAAGACCTTGTATGTGAGGAGAAGAATTTTAAATTCTATTCTAGATTTAACAGGGAGCCAATGAAGAGAAGCCAATATGGGAGAAATATGCTCTCTCTTTCTAGTCCCTGTCAGTACTCTAGCTGCAGCATTTTGGATCAGCTGAAGGCTTTTCAGAAAGCTTTTAGGACAGCCTGATAATAATGAATTACAATAATCCAGCCTAGAAGTAATAAATGCATGAATGAGCTTTTCAGCATCACTCTGAGAAAGGATGTTTCTAATTTTAGAAATATTGCGCAAATGCAAAAAAGCGGTCCTACATATTTGTTTAATATGTGCATTGAAGGACATATCCTGGTCAAAAATGACTCCAAGATTTCTCACAGTGTTACTGGAGGCCAAAGTAATGCCATCCAGAGTAAGTATCTGGTTAGACACCATGTTTCTAAGATTTGTGGGGCCGAGAACAAGAATTTCAGTTTTATCTGAATTTAGAAGCAGGAAATTAGAGGTCATCCAGGCCTTAATATCTTTAAGACATTCCTGCAGTTTAATTAATTGATGTGTGTCATCTGGCTTCACTGATAGGTAAAGCTGAGTATCATCTGCATAACAATGAAAATTGATGCAGTGCTTTCTAATAATACTGCCTAAGGGAAGCATGTATAATGTAAATAAAATTGGTCCTAGCACAGAACCCTGTGGAACTCCATAATTAACCTTACTGTCTGAAGAAGACTCCCCATTTACATGAACAAATTGGAGTCTATGAGATAAATATGATTCAAACCACTGCAGTGCAGTACCTTTAATACCTATAGCAAGCTCTAATCTCTGTAATAAAATGTTATGGTCAACAGTATCAAAGCTGCACTGAGGTCCAACAGGACAAGAACAGAGATGAGTCCACTGTCAGAGGCTCTAAGAAGATCATTTGTAACCTTCACTAATGCTGTTTCTGTACTGTGATGAATTCTGAAACCTGACTGAAACTCTTCAAATAAACCGTTCCTCTGCAGATGATCAGTTAGCTGTTTTACAACTACTCTTTCAAGAATCTTTGAGAGAAAAGGAAGGTTGGAGATTGGCCTATAATTAGCTAAGACAGCTGGGTCAAGTGATGGCTTTTTAAGCAGAGGTTTAATTACAGCCACCTTGAAGGTCTGTGGTACATAGCCAACTAATAAAGACTGATTGATCATTTTTAAGATTGAAGCATCAATAATTGGAAAGACTTCTTTGAACAGTCTAGTAGGAATGGGATCTAATAAACATGTTGCTGGTTTGGAGGAAGTAACTATTGAAGTTAACTCTGAAAGATCAACTGGAGCAAAAGAGTCTAAACAAATACCAGCAGTGCTGAAAGCAGCCGAACATGAAGAATAATCTTTCAGATGGTTATGAATAATTTTTTCTCGAATGTCTAAAATTTTATTTGTAAAGAAATCCATGAAGTCACTACTAGTTAACGTGAAAGGAATACTCGGCTCTACAGAGCTCTGACTCTTTGTCAGCCTGGCTACAGTGCTGAAAAGAAACCTGGGGTTGTTCTTATTTTCTTCAATTAATGATGAATAGTAAGATGTCCTAGCTTTACGGAGGGCTTTTTTATAGAGCAACAAACTCTTTTTCCAGGCTAAATGAGCATCTTCTAATTTAGTGAGACGCCATTCCCTCTCCAGCTTTCGGGTTATCTGCTTTAAGCTGTGCGTTTGTGAATTATACCACGGAGTCAGGCACTTCTGATTTGAAGCTTTCCTTTTCAGAGGAGCCACAGTATCCAAAGTTATACGCAGTGAGGATGTAAAACTATTGACGAGATAATCAACCTCACTGGGAGCAGAGTTTAGGTAGCTGCTCTGCACTGTGTTGGCACATGGCACTGAAGAGCATAACAATGAAGGAATTAGATCCTTAAACTTAGTTACAGCACTTTCAGAAAGACTTCTACTGTAATTAAACTTATTCCCCACTGCTGTGTAATCCATTAAAGTAAATGTAAATGTTACTAAGAAATGATCAGACAGGAGGGGGCTTTCAGGGAATACTGTTAAGTCTTCAGTTTCTATGCCATATGTTAGGACCAGATCCAGAGTATGATTAAAGTGGTGGGTGGGCTCCTTTACATTTTGAGAGAAGCCAATTGAATCTAACAATAGATTAAATGCAGTGTTGAGGCTGTCATTCTCAGCATCTACATGGATGTTAAAATCACCCACTATAATTATTTTATCTGAACTGAGCACTAAATCAGATAAAAAGTCTGAGAAATCAGACAGAAACTCTGAGTAGGGACCAGGTGGACGATAGATAATAACAAATAAAACAGGTTTTTGATTTTCCCAATTAGGATGGACAAGACTAAGAGTCAGGCTTTCAAAAGAATGAAAACTTTGTCTGGGTCTTTGATTAATTAATAAGCTGGAATTGAAGATTGCAGCTAATCCTCCTCCTCGACCTGTGCTTCGAGCATTCTGACAGTTACTGTGACTCGCGGGTGTTGATTCATTTAAACTAACATATTCATCCTGCTGTAACCAGGTTTCTGTAAGGCAGAATAAATCAATACGTTGATCAATTATTAAATCATTTACTAATAGGGACTTGGAAGAGAGAGACCTAATGTTTAACAATCCACATTTAATTGTTTTATTCTTTGGTGCAGTTGATGAAGCTGTATTATTTATTGTTTTTGAATTTTTATGCTTAAATAGTTTTTTGCTGATTTTAGCTTTGGTTTTTGGTGGTCTGGGAGCAGGCACCGACTCTATGGGGATGGGGTTTTGGGGGGATGGCAGGAGGAGAGAAGCTGCAGAGAGGCGTGTAAGACTGCAACTCTGCTTCCTGGTCTCAACCCTGGGTAGTCAGGTTTTAGGAGGGTTAATAAATTTGGCCAGATTTCTAGAAATGAGAGCTGCTCCATCCAAAGTGGGATGGATGCCGTCTCTCCTAACAAGACCAGGTTTTCCCCAGAAACTTTGCCAGTTATCTATGAAGCCCACGTCATTTTTTGGACACCACTCAGACAGCCAGCGATTCAAGGAGAACATGCGGCTAAACATGTCGCTCCTGGTCTGATTGGGGAGGGGCCCAGAGAAAACTACAGAGTCCGACATCGTTTTTGCAAAGTTACACACCGAGTCAATATTAATTTTAGTGACCTCCGATTGGCGTAACCGGGTGTCATTACTGCCGACGTGAATAACGATCTTACCAAATCTACGATTAGCCTTAGCCAGCAGTTTCAAATTTCCATGAATGTCGCCTGCTCTGGCCCCTGGAAGACATTTGACTATGGTCGCCGGTGTCTCTAGCTTCACGTTTCTCAAAACAGAGTCACCAATAACCAGAGTTTGTTCCTCGGCGGGTGTGTCGCCGAGTGGAGAAAAATGGTTAGAGACGTGAACAGGTTGGTGGTGTACCCGGGGCTTCTGCTTAGGACTACGCTTCCTCCTCACCGTCACCCAGCTGGCCTGTTTTCCCTGCTGCTCGGGATCTGCTGGGGGGGAGCTAACGGCGGCTAAGCTACCATGGTCCGCACCCGCTACAGGGGCCTGGCTAGATGTAGGATTTTCCAGGGTGCGGAGCCGAGTCTCCAGTTCAGAAAGCCTGGCCTCCAGAGCTACAAACAGACTACATTTATTACAAGTACCGTTACTGCTAAAGGAGGCCGAGGAGTAACTAAACATGTGACACCCAGAGCAGGAAAGTGCAGGAGAGACAGGAGAAGAAGCCATGCTGGTAGTGAGTCGGCTAAGGGCTAAGCTACTAGCTGAGCTAAGCTAGCGAATTTCTAAAAACAAATAAAGTGAGTAATGTGAATACAGGTGATTCAGCAAAGAGTATGCTATTTAAAGTAGGTGAAGATTACACTAAAATATGTTATTATCCAGATAAATCTAGTTATACAGATATAACAGCTAACAGACAGCAAAACACTGTGCTCCGAAACAGGAACAGGAAGTGATACAATACAGCAGTGAGAGCCAACACCAAGTGACAGCGCCATGAGTTGGTTTGTGAGAATTACCTTAAGGCCAACCTAAAATCTTGCCCCATGGGCTGACTGAACTCTTCCCACACCTAAAATTTTGCTTCAGCTACTGCTAAGGCCACATTCTGCTTGGCCTATCAATCAGCTGCCTTTGGAGTCTCACATGCCAACCAAGCTTGAAAGGACTCCTTCTTCAGCTTGATGGTACTCTTCACGTCTGCTTTGGAGTTTATTGCCACGACAGGCACAAAACACCTTGAAGCCACAACTCTGTACTGCAGCTTTGGCAGTGAATGTGGACCTCTCGGATTCAATGTCCCCACCCTCCCTCAGAATGCTGTTGATGCTCTGCCAGAGGTGGGAATTGGATATCTCTCTGATCCGTGCCTCTGCCAGGCACTCCCAACACACCGTGTTTACTTTCTGACCTGATCCAACTCACCCCCAGGTGCCTCTCTTGGCTGCACCAAGACCCTGGAAAAAATAAATAAGGAAAATTTTGAAGTCTGACTCATGAAGAGCAACCATAGAAGAGTCCAAACTTATAAATATGAACATTTATGCCCACTTTAAGGAAACAGAGTCATCTGCAAGTGTGAGTCATGATGAAGATGCAGTTTGTAGACAGTACCTAAACAGACATGTAGAAATGCTCCCTGTAGATATACAGGCTGGTGTATTATTTCTTTTTGTTTCTATCTGGTCCATCCAGTTTTAAAGGTTTCAACTTCAAGGAGGTAGGCTTCAGCTTTAAGCTTCCCGAGGAGCTGGCTAAGAGCAACATCGCTGTGCAGATCCTCCACACACGCTATGACTACCTCTCTTCATTGGTCAGGAGGATTCATCTGCAAACACAAGCTCCTATGAACAGGTCTGAGTGTTCCTTCTTACTGCTACTACTGCTATTACTACAGTTGCTTCAAGAGTAGCCATTCTGATACTAATACTATTACAATACTAATACCAACAATATAAAATTCAAAACAAAACAAAACAATGTTCTGTCTTTTTCGTTGTGTGTCTGCTTTCAGGTCTTTTGCAGGAGCTGAGAATGTTTTAGAAAAAACAGACCAACCTGAGCAGACAAAAAAAGACAGAGGGAGGAAGGTAAAGATGAAAGACTGAGCTTCTGTTGTGGGTTCCTACATTTTCTGGGTTCTCTTCATTCTTACAGTGTATGTACCTCACAGAATGCAACCAGTCTGAAGTCGGAAGAAGGCCGAGTGGGCCAAATCCAAACACAGATGGAGCTACTTGGTGGTAAGATGGCTTTTACTGCATTCTTCAAATATAAAGCACACACATAATTTAACCCTGCTGTAACTTAAATTGATTGATAGGTCTTTTTAATGCACATACTATACTGTGTAACAACTGTCTTTTTGATTGCTGTAAAATTAACTTGGTCTAGACAGAATGTATTTATTTCCACAGACAAATTAATCAGCACTTCATCTGGATGACTCTTTTTTTCTATCTAATCAGCAGGCAGGGATCTGATTGACCCCCCAGAGGAGCCTATAGTGAGCAAGCCTGTTACCCAGGTGGTAGACTTGATGCAGTACACACCTCTGGGTGGGGTATTCTACTATGATGTGTTTCACCTCCCACCTCAAGCGTACTACGCCAGGGGCTGGGAAATTCAGCAGGTGAAGAGAAAAGCGTTTTCCTGCTTAGCTGAGCTCAGCAGCTGACGTAAGTCAGCCTCACCTGTACTCACACTCCATACCTGTTTTTGTAGCTGTTGCGTACAGGGCTGCAGTCGTACTGTTATCCTACTGAGAAGTCTGAATTAGATGGCAATGAGGCTCTCCCCTGTTCCCCAGTTGGGGTATCCGTGACACTGCCTGATTCTGTTGTCTTCTTGGAAACTCCACAAGTGGCTCGCTGGGATGCTGCAGGTATGACAAACAGTAGAATATCACACTTTGAAATACACTTGAAAGGCATCAAAAAGTCAAGGATATTAAAACTGCCTTCTCCCAAAGGTAAGCAGTGGCGCATGGACGGCATCACTGACGTCTCTTTTGATGAAGCTGAGGCCAAAATCTCCTTCAGTATGGACTCCTTCCAAGCGTTTGTGCTGATGCAGGAAACCTACGCCAACCTTCCCTTCAAGAGCTGGGAGCTCCGGCCACTGGGCCAAGACTCTGCTCTCTACACCATCAATGGGGCTCTCATGGACCTCAGCATCACTATTCAGGTAAGACTAAAAGAGTGCTGTGAACGCATGACAGGAATAAAACAGGAAATGTAACTTGATTGCTACAATTTGTGTGTGTTTTGCCAACAGGAAAATAAATGTATGCTGCAGTCAGAGCAAAAGAGAGGGCTCTCTCACCTCATAGGAAAGTGGATGAGTGGCCCGGCCCTGCAGAGGGCTATGCTTAATGCTGGGATCAACATCTTTGTGAATGAATACACAGACAAATACGTCAGCAACTGTGCCAAGGTCTGTAACACAAAACCAAGATGCTAATGTCAGAACATTCAATCAGAAGCATTTTAAGGGAACGACTCGTCCATTATAGAATTCATGGGGTCATGTTTATTGGAAAAGGAGTTCAGCCAGTTGTCTCTATGGTTGTCTGAAGCAGACACAGTCTTATAAAGTGATGTGTACTTGTAAACAGTTTTTTAAAACTAAAAGAAACCATCCTACACAGCCAACACCCACTTATGTCATTTTTGCTGTACTAGATTCCTCTAAGTATTACAAAATGATCTGTGTGGTTTCTGTCCTCTTCAGGACCCACTCACAGAACACGCTGCCTACGAACAGATGGCCCTCTTTTCCTCTGCCTGTGCATTCTCATGGAGCAAGTGGAATGCTAAATGTGGAGCCGAGCAACTGGTCCTGCAGGTATTGTCTCACATAGATACACCTTACAGCATGTACTGTAGTATTTTACCCCATTGTCTTCCTAAGGCCTCAGTCACAGTAGAGTAAAAATAACACAGTAGCCTCTGCACAACCAGGAAAAAATGGTGGCTGGCAAGTGAAAGCACTGAAATTTTTGGCTATCAGGGACTGATTCTAAGTAACATCTGAGCATTGTCTGTGTTCCAACAAGCCACCTGCACTCTTAACAAGTGACATTCACACCACCAGAGATGTGAAAGGCTAAATAAACTAGAATTGGCTTTTTGTAGAGTAAATAATGAAAAAGTGATATCCGCATGTGACTGCATAGTTCACACTGACCATAGTTGGATAAAACAGGAATGAAATTGACCTTTAAAAGAATTTATTGTTGTATCAGTTTGTAAAACTCTCTTTGCCAGGTGTGTGAGCACCATGGTCCCTCCCCTGTGCCTAAGGACTCGTGGAGTCTGTACCTTCTGGGAGCCCAGAAGAGTCGAAAGCTGGAGATGACAGAGACGAGTGAAGCTTTCTCTCCAGACCATTATCCTGGCAGCGAATTTCACTCCACCTTCATCCACATGCTCCAGGACACCATGAGTCCCGATGGCATAGCTAGGAGCAGAAAATGCCATCATCTGTTTGTTGACACAGTACAGAGCCTGCTCTGTGCCACAAGACCCCTGATGTTTTCATAAAGAGTGGGTTAGAATACCTCCACAGCAATGTGAGAGACTGAAAGTCATTCAAGAAACAATTACTTCAAATTATTGCTGCTAAAGGTGGCTCTACAAGTTATTGAGTCATGGGTGCAGTTTTCATAGTTCTGTGGAATCCTATGAAAAACTTTTTTCTGAATTTGATTGTTGAAATGGCAGTGTGAAATAAAGTTGTGCAGGTTTGAAATAAGCAACACTAAGCTGTTTTTATATTATTTATTATGGCACAGGACATCACTGTAAGAAATCTGTACATTTATATAACATTTGTTTGCTTTTTTATGTAACAGTGCATGAATACATTCCCATGTACATTCACTTCAAGAAAAAAAAAACATGAGCACGTATTTACAAATATATACACTGAACTTCACAACTCACATATTTCATTCTAGATTCTTTGTTGGGTCCAGGTAGAGAGTCCCCAGCAGCACTGACAGCATCGTGATGTGTTACAGTTGAGCGGCTCACCATAAAGGACGCTGGTTGCCACCACCTGTAACTGTATCTTCTGATAAACAGACACATGCATACACACACGCACACAGGCATACTAATTTAGCAAATACAATGTGATGCATAAACTCCTCCACAAGGCTAACTGTTCCCGAGCCCTGGCCTGTGCTGTTAATGCAAGTCTTATAGGACTCTTCAGGCACAGTAAACCTCCCAACAGCTTCTGCTCTGGATTGGTCCTTTTTTCTTCTCCATAACATCCCAGTGCAATGACAATCTCTGTGGAGGGCCGATGAGCATTAGCACCATCCACTCTCAGGACTTCAGTTAGACAGGGGGTTGTCCGTGAACCGGAGCCCTGTGTAGGGCCACAGCAGCTGCTGGATGGTCATCCAGGAGTCCCCGGTCCCTACAGGAGCTGCATCTACTGCTGGCTGCATTACCAGGCTAGCCAGCAGTGCCAGGAGGCCTGTGCAGAAAAACCATGACAGTAATAATCCTTTGTTTAATTACAAAAACACTTCTGCATGTGAACAAATCCTGCTGCTCAACCCACAGATGCATTTTCCTCACTAATGTGGCATCATTTAAAGACAAACAGGCTTTCTAAAGGTATAAGATTTATTGTCATGAAGCATTGTTACAAAGAAATAATCAACCAAGCACAAATGTCCTTACTTTTTGTGCAAAATTTATGTAAACTGCCAGGACTACCAATATCTAGATACCTTTTGGGGAATTATTTTCATAACTTACAAATTATTTATATAATGTGTAGTAGAACAGCTGTTTACAGATGTGCATGACATCACATTCCAATGACCCCAAAGTGCCACTGCACTAAAAATAGTTTAGCAAAATATATTTACCAACAACAACCTACACATATATGTAACATACATGTAATTTCAATGTATACATAATGTCATGGTTCATTTTAAGATGAGCTAACAGTGATGCTAATTATATATTTTATTATACATACAGTGACATAATGAAGATGAAAAGAATAACATGATAATTTAACACACAGCACACATCTGTGTTTTAATGCATGAGTGAAGTAAACAAGCACAACAGGCCTGGCTATAAACGCTCATAGGGCATGTTGCACAATAATAATAATAATTAAAGCCGCAAGCGGCGATAATAGGCCCTCGCCGGCCGCCGCCCAGGTGCTGGTGCCGATTTGAACCCAGCTTTTCCAGCCGTGCCTATTTTAGCCGGGGTTTTTTTGCTGTCACATATGAAAAACTGCAATGGATGTATTGACGTTTTCAAAGAAAAAGATGCCATATTCTGGGCATCGCCATGGCAACGCCTTACACATTACAGTATTTTCACCTGTAGGTTTTATGTTCAGGGAGATGTGGACAATGCGTGTACCAAATTTCAGGCATTTGTATGCATTTTTGAGAAAGCAAGGGTCATTTTTCCATCGCAGAAATTTCACATTTTTTCCCATAGGGATAAAATGGGGCAGTTTTGGCATCGTCATGGGAACAGCGTCCAAAATATGACATAGGTGTGATTGACTTTTTTGATCAGGCTGACATCAACAATCTGTGTACCAAATTTCATGTATTTCGGGCAAAGTAAGCAGAAACTTTAGTATGGGGGATTTTTCGCTTTTTCCCATTAGAATAAAATGGGGCATTTCGGGCTCCGCCATGGCAACGTGTTAGAAAATAGAGCATGGGTGTGATTAGCTTTTTTGATCAGGATGACGTCAAGAATGTTGACACAAATTTTCATGCATTTCAGTGAAACTAAAATTCTGGACCTCCATACAAACTTTTGTTTGCTTCTGTAGGGGGCGCTATTGCACCTAGAAACTTGATTCCCTAATTGTGGGATCAGGCCGGGTCAGTAAACAAGTTATTAAATTTTGAGGCTGATCGGCCAAAGATTGTGCGAACGAATGCACAAACAAAATTGCGGCGAGAGACACAAACGAAGAACAAATTCATGCGGTTGCCATGCCAACACCGTTGAATATTCTATAAAACCTCGCACATCTTTTGATGCCCAACTTGTGAAGATGTTCCTGAGCGATTTTGGTGCCAGTCGGTTTAATGCCCTAGGACAAGTTAATTCAAGTACGAGGTGTGCAAAAATGCTGACTCTGCGTTTCACAAACTTCAATTCAAGATGGCCGACTTCCTGTTTGTTGTCCGGAGTTGGTGTAATATATTTTTTTGTTGGGTTTCACAAGATCTCCGTTTGATCCGAATTTCATGACTCTTGGGCTAACTTTACATGGCAAGGCCTCCCATAGGCGCAATGTATTTTGATTTTGACAGGGGGCGCAGTTGCACTGGTTTTTTGAGTTTTTTAATGGCGATATTAAAAAACGAAATTTTTCACCGGTCCTGAATTTTGTGCAAAAATTGGTGCGTTTTCGTAAATGTTCAGGGGGTCAAATTTGCGATCATTTGCGGAAAAGAAAAATAATAATAATAATAATAATGGAGAACGCCAACGATTCCAATAATGCGCCATTCCAGTCACCTTCATATATACGTTTTCGGAAACGTCTCGACACGACCCACGTTGTCGTGAGGTCCATGGTCAATGACGAGCGCGTTGCGCTCGTCATTGACCCAATTTCATCGCGCAAGCTAGCTCATGACGTTAACGATTTCAATTATGGGCTGCTCCATTCACCCCCATATATACGTTTTCGAGAAGCGTTCGACCTGACTTACCTTGTTTGAGGGTCCGTTGTCAAAGTCGAGCGCTTCGCGCTCGACTTTGACCTTTTTTCGTTTTTCGCGCGAGCGAATACAATAGGCTCCTCGCCGATCACTTCGTGAGGCTCGGGCCTAATAATAAAAACAATCAGATACAACATTGTCTTCACACTTGGGCTTCACTCAGACACGTTGTATCTGTTTTTTTTAAATCATTTAATCAGGCAGCACAGTGGTTAGCACTGCTGCCTCACAGCAAGAAGGTCTGGGGTTTGAATCCCCCTCATCTGTGCAAATTCTTTCCAGGTCAGCCCAAAGATATGCAGTTAATAAACTCAGGTTATAAATGAGATGAATGGTTATCTGTCTGTATATGTTAGCCCTGCAACAGACTGGCCAGGCTGTACGCTCAACCTATGGCTCCAGCCCCATCCCATGCTCTGTCCTTTACACACAGTCACTGAGGTGGTTTATCAAAATAATTTCCTTTTCACCCAGATTATTAGGTATACTCTGTTTTATTCAGCAAATCAAAGCCTTCATGGTAGGACGAGTCTGCATTATAGAAGGGGGGGGTGGGTAAACAGATTTTGGCAATCAGTTTTCGATTGGATGGGGTTGAGTTGGCAATCACCTGAAATCTGTTTGCAGTAACAGCACAATTAACTGTGATTAATTTAAATGTTCAACACACTGCTCATTTCCTTACAGTGTCATTTCAGCTGCCACTGTTTGGTGCCAAGTAAATCATCTCTGAAGACCCTCTGTGATGTCCTGCTGAAGATGATGTCTGCTGTCAGGAAGGCCTCAGGCAGGGAGATTATCCTGTACATGAGCAAGGCAGGGAAGAGAGGAAATGTGTGCAGGAGGAGAGAAGACGGAGGAAAGAAGCCGTCAGTAACAACAAGGATCAGCTTTTTACTGAGTGACTGAATGCTGAACAACAATCACTGCATGAAAAGTGGGGTTTTCGACAGTTTCTGGCATGTTATATTGCTTGAGCTTTAGGGCTCTCAGCAGGAGGCTTTGGTCAGAACAGTAAACTGTAGGGAAACTGCCGTGGACTCTCTGTGTCAGTGCTCCCTCAGCTCCCCCCTCTCCTCAGGTCTAGGGCAGGATTTCATATGTAAAGGAGGTTTCTGTGAGTCATACAAATGCAAATCAAGTACTCACCAGTGATCTACCCCTCCCAACAGTTGTAACCAACATATTTTTATTTTGAGATATATATAATCAAATTTAAATGATCATCTTTTAAGCCTTTTTCCATTACAATGTGACTACACATAAATTATTATACAGCGAAACATTCAAACAAGACTAAACTCACAAGAAATCATTCTAATTTATAAATTTGAATTATCTAGTTAGAAATCTACTTTTGGACGTTTTCAGCTTTTGTCCCTTTTTCCAATAAGGCTGTGAGCTTCTGTCTGTGAGCTTCTGTCTGTGAGCTTCTGTCTTGTGAGCCTTTGTCATGGAGTTTTTTGTGAACCTTGAACTTTAGTGGACTGAGGGAGATAAACAAAGGCTATAACTTGATTTTGGTGACACCACAAGCATTATTTTCATTGAAAAGCATACTCAGTTTTCAGTCTAATTCGCTGTAACAAAAAGTCTGTCACACCATCATCCTCTTCTGTGCAGTGGCTTCCTAGCTAGCATTGAACATTCAGACAACATCCAATGAACGCTGCCATAAACGTTCAGTGAATGTTCACATGCATTAATGACATTAAAGACTACCAAGGCAGATGGAATAAGAAAACATATAAAACATATAAACTTTTATTTTGCTATACATGGATGTACATAAGAGACATCAGTAAAACCTTCATGAGAAAAATGTTAAAAAAAAAAAAAGAAAAGTAAAAATTTTAATGCAACAGTGCTGTGAACAGATCATCAACAATAATTCAAATCATAACTGTAAGGATTTATACCAACACCACCTTTCATGATCACATCAATTCACACTAAGCTTAGCCGAGCATTTCTCAGTTACAGTTGCTCAAATGCTTTAACTGTCCAACTATTCATCCACTGCTCTTGATCAAATTCACTACATTGTTGTGGAGCGCTGTGACTGGACTGTTGTGTGGGTGCCAGCATTTGAAAGACTAGAAGTAAGGAAGAAAGTCTGCACAGCAGAGCGCTCCTGGGACGAAAATTTAATCCCAAAGGACCTTCCAACAGTAACGTTTCAGGCCACAGTGCCCTTCTTCAGACTTGGATTGCATATTTGTCCCAGGAGCGCTCTGGTGTGCGGACTTTCGTCCTTTCTTCTATTGTAACTGGTTTTGTTCCTGCACCCTTTTATTATTGGATGTATGTGTTCAGCCTACAGAGATCAACATTCATTTTGGGTGAAAATGTTTGACAACTGTTGACTTGTTTCATTCATTTCCACAAAGCATGTGACGGCTTTCTGTTAAACCCTCTTGCTGTGAACAGGGTTATTATAGTTAACGAAAACGAACGAAATAACGAAAACTGAAATTGAAAAAAACATTGTTGTTAACTGAAATAAATAAAAACTACAATTAAAAGGAAAAAACTAAAACTGTATTGTGAGTTAAAAAAACTAACTAAAACTAACTGAAATTATTGTGGATTGATCATTTTTCCGAGTTTAAGCTGGGAGCGCCGTCGGGCAGCTGTGTGCGTGCGTGTGCACGAGAAAGCGGCAGAGTCGCTCTGAACCTGGTCGGTTCAGAGCGGGTCCACAACGCTGTGATTAGCCTGTTTAGTCCTTGTGCGTTTCCGTCTACTTTATCAGTGAGAGAATAACAATCGGGAATAATAATCAAAGCATCAGTATAAGGACTCACAAATGTCAGCAAATTCCTGGAGGGAGCCTGCTGTCGGGATGGACGTGAGGAAATGAAGGAAGTGGAAAAACAGGGACAAATATGTTTGCAGCCAGAAAACTGAGCACAAAGAGCGAGGACCAAAAAAAGTCCCAGCTGGCACCGCAGCACATGACCACAAGGTAATTAACACACACAACACACACAGTTACACAAGCATAAACGCGGACATGAGGTCGGACACTTCTGTAGGTTGTGTACAGAGGCCGCAAAGACCCTGCGAGTCTAATCAGGGAGCATCTAACCAAGCTAGCTCCAAAACAGAAGAAGCTTCAGGTGGTGAGAACATCAGGATGCAGCTGGATTTGAGCTTTGACTCCTTCAAAGAGTTTGTTTTTGTCAAACACCACATGTAGGTGTTGTTAATCTACTTCACTGACACTGGAGTTTATTGTGGAGTTTATTGTAGATTTTATTGAGTTTGGGAGTTCATATTTTTCTCCCTGTTGATGTTCATGTGTGTCCTAATTATTACACATTTAGCATGTAGTGCTTCTGTGTTGTGAACTGTTGGTTGTTGAATATATTTCTTTATGGTATCTTGAGTTTTTATTACTCAATAGTCACTTTTGCCCATTGAATCTTGCACCTGACAAAGTATGAAAATACTAAAACTAATACTGAAACTAACGAAACTAAACTAAAACTAAGCAATAAACCTAAAATAAAAACGAGCAAAACCACTCTGAAAACTAATTAAAACTAACTGAATTAGAGAAACAAAAGTAAAAACGAACTAAAACTAAACAATGTAAAATCCCAAACTATTATAACCCTAATTGTGAATCATGACACTCAGTTTCCTCGATCCATTCATGAATATCCTTTTGAAACATGTCTGCATGTTTTATTACTTGAGAACCATTCATTTTGTTTTAAAACTTCATCTTGTGGAAGTAGTGGCAGCAGCTCCTTGTGTGCAGTGGTTGCTTTTACACGTAATTTGCTTAAATTGTGGATGTGGATGAGGTGCGTTGTGGCCGCACTTACTGGGCGTCGTCCTGATTCCTTTGGTTGTGGATTATGGTAGCGATGGCTTCCTTAGAGAGCTTTTTTGTTGACCAATAATGTAGCGACTCCAAACCATAAGTCGCCTGACAGGAAATAGTAGGCCCCTGTCTATATGACGCGCTGCCTTCACCCCTGACAAAGTACGCTGAGCCCACACGCGTTTGTGTGATGTTCATTGATACGCTGCCAAGCACGAATCTGGGTGACAATCAGCAGCGTAACGGGAAAAACAAACCAAACGAGCGCTCGCTCGTACACGCCAGCGTGTACGAGCGAGCGCTCGTACACGCTGGCGTGCGGTCAACAGAAATTACGGCCACCCAGCTAACAACCTCTGTCCTCCATCAGGAGAGCAGGTGACACACTTTTAACTCTGCCAGCTGTTACCACCTGCACCCACGCGATCCGAACGCTATACACGTCACCATGACAACCAACGCGCCACAAGTTCTGTCTGACGTCAGCAGCATTCTAGACACGTGCTTTGAAGAATAAAACAGCACTTCCGCCTTTGAATGTTAAAAACCTATAAGTACGCCGCAGGATTTTCATACTTCTACCCGAGAAAATATCTCGAAACCAGAGAGCACAGAAATGGCGTCCAAACCCAAAACCAATACCAAAGCCAAAGCCAAAGCTCAAAAAACAACTGAAGAGCTGGAAAAAGAATTATTTAGCATAAAAGAAGAGTTTAAAAATGAAAAAGCAAAGTTTAAAAATGAAAAAGATAATTGGAAGAAACAGCAAGCAGAATATGAAATGCAATTAGCTGCAGTCAGGACTGCGGCAGCTCAGGAAAAGGCCGAATTACAACAAACTCACGAACAGGAACTGGAAAGAGTGAAGCGTAAACTCGAATGGATCACACGCTATTGTGATGAGACCGTCAACAAGCTCAAGAAAAAAGCTGAAGATGTTGAAACAAAATATCAAATGCAGGTCCAAGAACTGACGAAACAACGCAAGGATGCAGATAAAATAATCCGCGAAAAAAGCGGTATGATTGAAAGTCTTCAAAACAAACTAGAAGAGAAGGAAAAAATGATTAAAGCAGAAGCTGGTCGGTTCTCCGAGCTTGAAAAAATTAGTGAAACATGGAAAGAAGCCGCTGATAGAGAAGAACAGACCAGTGTTTTGTTACAAAGGGAATTCATAGAAAAAATACAGTTGAAAACAATAATTAAAAGACTTGAGGATGCATTGGAAACCGAGAAGGAAAAAACTTTCACGCTAAACGAAAAGTACCAGAATCTTCTTTGTCAATGGACTGATTTAAATGATAAGGATACTGTATTAAATAAGACAGTAAGGCTCTTTGAACATTCAGACAAGGTAGCTGAAAAATCATTAGAACTTTTACTAGAACAACTTAAAGAAGTAGGTGACAAAAAGCGAGCGATCTGTCGTCTGAAAGATCAACTACAGTTTCTTCAGTTAGAACTGAAAAAAGAAAGGAAGAGGCAATGTCAAGGTGAGACACTGACAACATCTGCGCCTCAACCTGAAACTGCAGTGCCGGAAACTGGTCCAGGCACTGTCAGACGCTATCGGCCTTTTCCTGTTTTACCGCCTATAAGAAGACCTCCTTCTTCATAGCGTGGCTGTAAAAAGTAGAAAGGCGGCTGCCTTTCTATAAATGTGATATTTATTCATACAAATGTATGTAATGTATGTATCTATGTAAACTGAACTGTTGCCTGACATGTAGCTCCTGTGATACCACCGGCCGTCCCTGGAAAGGGGGATCTCTCTTTGAATTGCCTTTCCCGAGGTTTCTTCCTCATCGGTCTGGCCTCTGGGGGAGTTTTTCCTCGTCTTCATAGAGAGCCTTGGGCTGGATCAGGAGCTCCATGACAGCAAAAACAACAGATAATAATATAAATAAATAAATAAAAATAAATATTTAGTTTCTTTTAGATTTTTTCCCCATGTGTAAATTGCCAGCCTTAAACCTTGGTTAAACACATTCCCATTATTACGGAAGAGGATTAGGGCCACTATAAAAAAAAAATGGGGCATTGGAAAAAAAAACAAAAAAACAGCCAGAATTGTGACTTTAATCTCACAATTCTGACTTTATTCTCACAATTCTGACTTTTTTCTCGCAATTCTGACTTTATTCTCACAATTCTGACTTTTTTCTCGCAATTCTGACTTTAATCTGACAATTCTGACTTTTTTCTCACAATTCTGACTTTAAAGTCAGAATTCTGACTTTAATCTCACAATTCTGACTTTATTCTCACAATTCTGACTTTATTCTCACAATTCTGACTTTATTCTCACAATTCTGACTTTTTTCTCGCAATTCTGACTTTAATCTGACAATTCTGACTTTTTTCTCACAATTCTGACTTTAAAGTCAGAATTCTGACTTTAATCTCACAATTCTGACTTTTTTCTCAGAATTCTGACTTTTTTCTCAGAATTCTGACTTTTTTCTCAGAATTCTGGGTCTTTGAAGTAATCAGCTTAATGACAGAGACATGCAGAGGCGTGCAGTTGGTGAACCAACCTGCGGACGGACAATGGCTGATTTAAGTGAGTTTCTTCGTGGGCGAGGGGTGCCAGAAGACACCATTTCAATAATGGAAGAGCAGAAGGTGAGTAACAAAGACAGTTTGTCGGCTGGCACTTTTTTCTCAGCAAGTTACCGTTTGTTGTTAGCATGTTTGTTAGCTTATAATGTTAGGCAAATAGGCCACGTCTCACATTACTTCAAAGTCGGCGAATTGACGCGTTTTTGAGTATTAATGTATTTCTTTTCAGTTTGAGCTGAGTATGTTTACTACGGCAATTAAGCAGCACATTATGGGCGCTAGCCGTCTGCTAATATCAGTTTAAGACTGTTCAAGACTGAAATCACAATTTATACTCTATGCTAGCCTAACTCTCAGCACGGTTCTAGTCAGCTGCACCGGGCTGAGAATTTCACCGGTTCGCTATTGGAAGTGATCGCTATGGCCACAATTACTTACTACAGTAAATAACCGTGTGTACACAGAGTTCCATTGAGCAAATGGTTTAGTGTTTGCTGGCCGGTATTATTCTGTTATTTATTATTATGTATGTATTTATTTATATTTGTCTTCATGTGTACAATACGCCCGGTAACAGTCATTCTACATTTCCATTGGTCGCGCGAATAGACGTCACATGACCCCGCGGTCAAAGTTCAGGGTGCTAAAAACATAGCCAACATTAAGCTTGTTTTTAATTGTAGTGCAGAGTGAGTGTAGCCTCCTATTTCCATATTCTATAGTACTGACACAGAATTCTAGTTAGAAGAATTTCACACCCTGGTGGTATACGTCGATCGGTTGATGAAGGACGGGATACAACCACTTGCTAAGCGCTAGTCCCCGCTTGCTAAGTAATTGTGGCCATAGCGATCACTTCCAATAGCGAACCGGTGAAATTCTCAGCCCGGTGCAGCTGACTAGAACCGTGCTGAGAGTTAGGCTAGCATAGAGTATAAATTGTGATTTCAGTCTTGAACAGTCTTAAACTGATATTAGCAGATGGCTAGCGCCCATAATGTGCTGCTTAATTGCCGTAGTAAACATACTCAGCTCAAACTGAAAAGAAATACAATAATACTCAAAAACCCGTCAATTCGCCGACTTTGAAGTAATATGAGACGTGGCCTATTTGCCTAACATTATAAGCTAACAAACATGCTAACAACAAACGGTAACTTGCTGAGAGAAAAGTGCCAGCTGACAAACTGTCTTTGTTACTCACCTTCTGCTCTTCCATTATTGAAATGGTGTCTTCTGGCACCCCTCGCCCACGTAGAAACTCACTTAAATCAGCCATTGTCTGTCCGCAGGTTGGTTCACCAACTGCACACCTCTGCATGTCTCTGCCATTAAGCTGATTACTTCAAAGACCCAGAATTGTGAGAAAAAAGTCAGAATTTTGAGATTAATGTCAGAATTCTGAGAAAAAAGTCAGAATTCTGAGAATAAAGTCAGAATTGTGAGATTAAAGTCAGAAGCAAGATGGTCATTAGCAAGATGGCGGCGCGCACAGATGCAGCGGCTCACGGCTCTTCCTTTCGGTGCTCTTTTTTGTACTTTTTGTATTTCATATTTGTTAGTTTTGGTGCATTCGTCTCTGCAAACAACTGCTACACACGCCAGGATCTTGTGGACATTGGCTACCGGCACAAGATATCAGTATCGAGTGATTTTCACTACACTCATAACATCCCAGACGCTATAGCGAGACCGCCGGGTGCTCCGTGGATTGTTATCGGGTCTGGAAGGCGCCGCCGACGGCGGAGGGAGAGGAAGCAGAAGCGGGGCTGCAGGTCCGGCTTTATGCTGAAGCTGAAATGCCAACCACACAGGCCTCCTCTGCCGAGCCTGTATCTCTCCAACGCCAGGTCCATGGTACATAAAACGGACAACCTAGAGTTAGAGCTGGCTGTAAATCGCTATGTTCGTGACTGCTGTGTAATGATTATCACCGAGACCTGGCTAAACCCCCACATTCCCGATGCTAGCGTGCAGCTAGCAGGCCGCACTCTGCTACGCGGAGATCGGAGATTTCAACCTCTCCCTGGCCCAAGCAGTCATCCCCCCCTGCCTAAAAACAGCCACAATCATCCCCGTGCCCAAAAGGTCATCTGTCACCAGCCTAAATGATTACCGCCCTGTGGCCCTCACACCGGTAATCATGAAGTGCTTTGAGAGGCTGGTTCTCCAGCACATCAAAGACCATCTGCCCCCCACTTTCGACACCCATCAGTTTGCACGATATGCAAACTGATGGGTGTCGAAAGTGAGGACGCCATCGCCGTAGCTCTCCACTCTGTGTTGAGCCACTTGGAGCAGCAGCAGAGCTACGCTCGCATGCTCTTTG
The DNA here is from genome assembly GCF_007364275.1 of Archocentrus centrarchus. NCBI lineage: Eukaryota > Metazoa > Chordata > Actinopteri > Cichliformes > Cichlidae > Archocentrus > Archocentrus centrarchus. Next base: position 19,240,527 of record NC_044368.1, read on the forward strand.
TGGATTACAGCTCAGCGTTCAACACAATCATCCCGGACATTCTCACCACCAAACTGCACACCCTGGGCCTCCCCCCTCTCACATATTCCTGGATCAAGGACTTCTTAACCAACCGGCCCCAGACTGTGAGACTTGGCCCCCATCTCTCCTCCACCTGCACACTGAGCACTGGCTCCCCACAGGGCTGTGTGCTGAGCCCCCTCCTGTACTGCCTCTACACCTATGACTGCAGTCCGGCCCACAATAACAACCTCATCGTCAAATTTGCTGACGACACCACAGAGGTCGGACTCATCTCAAAGGGAGATGAGGCAGCTTACAGAGAGGAGGTCCTGAAGTTGACAGCCTGGTGTTCAGAGAACAACCTGGTACTGAACACCATGAAAACCAAAGAGATCATCGTCGACTTCAGGAAGCACAGGACTGACCCAGCTCCCCTCTACATCAACGGCGAGGGTGTGGAGAGGGTCCACACCTTCAGGTTTCTCGGTGTCCTCATCTCTGCTGATCTCTCTTGGTCAGATAACATCACAGCTGTTATCAAGAAGGCTCAGCAGCGACTTCACTTCCTGAGGGTCCTCAGGAAGAACAACTTGGACTCAAACCTGCTGCTGACCTTCTACCGCTCATCCATTGAGAGCCTGCTGACGTACTGTATCACAGTATGGTACGGCAGCTGCACTGAGGCAGACAGGGTCAGGCTTCAGAGGGTAGTCAAGACAGCACAAAGAATCGTTGGCTGCCCTCTCCCCTCCCTGATGGACATCTACACCTCCCGCTGCATCAGCAGAGCCAGGAACATCATCAAGGACAGCTCACACCCTGGCTTTGACCTGTTTGACCTGCTGCCCTCTGGCAGGCGCTACAGGTGCATCAAAGCCAGAACAAACAGACTCAGGAACAGTTTCTTCGCCAGAGCAATCACCACCCTGAACTCACACACTCACCCACTGTAACTGTGCAATACCCACATCTCTGTGCAATATTATATTATTCATACTGAACAATATCTAACATTCCTATATTGTGTAATATCCAGTATTCATTCACTAGTGCAATATTCATTCACCAAGTGCAATATTCATCATCTTCATTATTATATGTATACACGCATTTACTTTCTTACAATGTACAGATGCACCAATGTATGTATGTATATATTTTTATACATTCTATTTTTTGTATATTTTACACATTGTTTATTTTCTGTATATCTCTTGACCATATTGATTATACTAGATTATAATATTTTTATAATATTTTTATTTTCATTTTAGAGAGTTTGATTTTCTGTTACATGGCACTGAACAGGAGTGGCCCTCCAATCTCATTGTACATCCTGTATAATGACAATAAAGGCATTCTATTCTATTCTAGAATTCTGACTTTATTCTCAGAATTCTGAGAAAAAAGTCAGAATTGTGAGAATAAAGTCAGAATTGTGAGAATAAAGTCAGAATTCTGAGAAAAAAGTCAGAATTCTGAGAATAAAGTCAGAATTGTGTGATTAAAGTCAGAATTCTGAGAAAAAATTCAGAATTCTGAGAAAAAAGTCAGAATTCTGAGAAAAAAGTCAGAATTGTGTGATTAAAGTCAGAATTCTGAGAAAAAATTCAGAATTCTGAGAAAAAAGTCAGAATTCTGAGAAAAAAGTCAGAATTGTGGGATTAAAGTCACAATTCTGGCTGTTTTTTTCTTTTTTTTCCAGTGCCCCATTTTTTTTTATAGTGGCCCTAATCCTCTTCCGTACATTGTTCATATGTGCTCTGACAGGAACACTCCAAAGTTAACCTTCCATTTTTATTCATTTATTTATGTTGTGGCACAAATCATTAAATAAATTGAAAAGGATCAAACATGGTCAAAAAGGGCATAGAAGCAGTCAACTGAATTTCAACAGCTTCTAGTGGGATCACGGCTTTGCAAAAGTCTCACCAATTTTGCAAGAGTTTATTAATAATGCTGGTGTCAAGACAACCTGTTCTACTGTTTTCCCCCTTTATTGCAAGCTTATTATAGTTAAGGAAAACTGACATTGAAAAACACATTTTTGGTAACTGAAATAAATAAAAACAATAATTAAAAGGAAAAAAATAACTAAAACTGAATTGTGGATTTATAAAACTAACCAAAACAAACTGAAATGAGAAATAAGATATCCTTCATTTTCTTTTCAGTTTATTTAAAAGACTTGTGGATTGACATGAAATCATGTTTCCGCTCTAGCAGTTTCGGCTGGGAGCATTATCCATAAGAGGAAGGAAAGACTGTGCAGAGGGACGTGACCAGTTTCTGGATTTGCCAGTATTCAGAGGGCAGGTCTGTGGCGGTCTCTGGATGCCGAATTCAGTGGAATTCTCAATGAAACGGTCCACTGGAAGGGCTCCTGCTGAGGTCTTCCTAAAACACAAAAGAGCAGCTTCTGATTATAGATTTCAGCATCAACGGTTACATAGAAAAACAAAGGGATGGAATATATTATGCATTCTTTTTCTGGTATTTTAAACAGAAAACAAAGCTGGTTATCCCACAGAAGAATAAAAAATTCAGGTTTCAAGCCTGAACAGAAGCTAAGCAGCAGGAAAATGCCAGCTTGGCTATTGAGGCAAACAGAAATACAGATGACACTGTGGGAACTGCAGCTATTAACAAAACAAGGCCGGACATCATTATGTCCTTTATGGGTTTTACTGAATAAAAGAAATTGGCCACATCATGAAGTTTTAGGACTGTTTTTTTGCATTTAAGCAATATTTCTAAAATTAGAAACATCCTTTCTCAGAGTGATGCTGAAAAGCTAATTCATGCATTTATTACTTCTAGGCTGGATTATTGTAATTCATTATTATCAGACTGTCCTAAAAGCTCCCTGAAAAGCCTTCAGCTGATCCAAAATGCTGCAGCTAGAGTACTGACAGGGACTAGAAAGAGAGAGCAGATTTCTCCCATATTGGCTTCTCTTCATTGGCTCCCTGTTAAATCTAGAATAGAATTGTTTGTTGTGATTTGGTGCTATATAAATAAAATTGAATTCAATTGAATTGGGGCTGTTTTGAAGGAGATCATGCTCAGATCAGGTCTGCGGGTGACTACAATACTGGCGTAAACATCAAATTGATGCTTATCAGTTTGTAACTATCACACCACTGCTGCTGACTCAGTCTGAACTCCCAGATATTCTGTAAGTTTCTTCCCAGTGTTTGCTTTACTTTTATTATTCTTAACACCTATTTTTTTCTTCTCCGTGTTGGATTGATCCCAGACTGAACAGAAAGCAGCACCCTCACACTCACCATGCACCAGACATGCTCACATGCATGCCTCTTCTCATTTCTGTGCCAGTTAGTGTTATTTTTATTAGCATTTTTCTTTAATAGGCTTCTTAACAGGCTGTGTCGCCTTCATTTAATGCCTAAATGCATTTTGTGGCTCCATTCGGACTCTTGAGGGGTCTGAAATTTCTCAGAAATGGCTCATTTGATGGCTCAAATGATTTCCCACAAAGTTGAAAAGGACACAAACAGACAGGTGCAGCTTACAAGCACACTTACAGATGTGGACAAAATTGGTGGAACTCTTCTGTTAAAGAAAGAAAAACCCTACAATGGTCACTGAAATAACTTGAAAGTGACAAAAAAAATAGATAAAAATTTACTGAAAATTAACTCATGAAAATCAGACATTGCTTTTGAAATGTGGTTCAACAGAATTCTAAAATTAAAAAATAATGAAACTAGCTTGGACAAAAATGATGGTACCCCTGGAAAAGATTGAATATAAGTTTACCACAGGGGCCTGTTACACTGAGGTGTGTCCTGTAAGTATCACAGCTGTGTCAGTCAGTCTGCCTGTTTAAAGTTGTCCCTGTGCTGTTTGGTATCATGGTGTGTACCACACTGAACACGGACCGCACAAAGCTAAGCAGAGAGCTGTCTCAGGAGACGAGAAAGACGATTACTGACGACCATCTTCAAGTTTAATAGAAGACGACTGAGGAGGACACCACTGCTGAAAACAAATCCTAAAAAGTGAGGCTGAATTTGCCAAACTGCATATTGAAAAGCCACAAAGCTTCTGGGAGAATGACCTTTGGACAGATGAGACAAAACTGGAGCTTTTTGGCAAATCACATCAGCTCTGTGTTCACAGACACACAAATAAAAGCTCACTGCTGGGAAACATGGTGGAGGCTCGGTGATGTTCTGGGGCTGTTTTGCTGCGTCTGGCACAGGGTGTGTTGAATCTGTGCAGATACAGTGAAATCTCACAACTATCGAGGCACTCTGGAGCGAAATGTGCTGCCAAGGGTCAGAAAGCTTTGTCTCAGTCAGGGGGCCTCCAACAGGATAATGACCCAAACACAGCAAAAAACATAATACCTGTGGACAGGTGCAGAAGTCTCACTGAGACTCGATTGCTGCAAAAGATTGTGCAACGAAATATTAAGTTAAGCGCGCCATCATATTTATCCACTTTCATTAGCTTATTTTGTTTTGTTTTTTTTTAATACTTCTGTTGAACCACAAATCAAAAGCAATGCCTGATTTTCATTTATTAATTTTCGGCAAATTTCTATTTATTACTAGTTTCAGGTTATTTCACTGACCATTGTGAGGTTTTCTCTCTCTAACAGAAAGGTTCCAACAGTTTTAGATTTCATTAAAGATCCACGCACACCTGACTGTGGGCCACAGCCCAGAATCTAACTTCGCCTGTCAATTCTCTGCAACTTCCAGACAGCTTTGTAGACAGAATAACCCTCGTCCACTATTCCCACAATGCACCTGCATCCTGTCTGATGGACCGCTTCCTCATGATGGTCGGTGACTCTTGATAAATGAATGAAATACTTCACAATAACAAAATGCATCCATGAACTCCACATCCTTGATCCCTCTCCTTGACTCCTTTCCTCTCATCTCAATCGAGAGATGAGAGGAGGTGGAGAAGAGAGACATTTAACAAAATAAGACGTCTTCTCCTGATGTCAGTTAAATATGACGTCATTGGATCATAAATACTTTTGTTATAGCAAAACTACAGCTGTATTATAATCTTACATGTATGTGTGTTCGTGATGGTTTATATTTAGACACAATGTAACAAGATATTGGGCCTTTTTTTTCAGTTGCACACACAGAACCAGTGAAGGGCAGAAAGTCTGATCATCTTAGATGACTGAAACAAAGTAACAGTAAAGAGAAAGTTGTTTAAAGATCCTCCTCTCAGCACATTTTGTGTATTCCAGCTGTGTGCGGCACCTTTTTTATACACTGAAGGTAAAAGCACAAAGAATACACCTGTACATCCTCGATTATAGCTCCTCCAATAAGCTTCCCCTCTCCTCTGTCCTCCAGTATCCATCAGCATGATTTCCAGGTCACAGGCAGGAGGAGGGTGGAAGAGAGGAGAAGGCACAAATTAGTGAAATGAGAAGTCTTTTGTTGGATGTTGTATGACTGTCCCATGACAGTCATACTGAGTTGTTGAGGATTTCCAGGACTTTTCTGTCAGTAAGTGCTGCTGTTTTTGCCGCTGTTAGCAGCCTGTGTTAGTGAAGCTTTCTTTGAAGTGGATCTAATGCTGTTGGACTCGGACACTTAGTGAATGAACGCTCATACAATGTGAGAATGTAATCAAACTGTTTATCAGAGGGAAAGTGTGATAACTCAAGCCTAACATTAACTGGCATTATGTTAGCTTATAACCAGCTGCTGTTGTTGTTTTTCCAGCTCTTTTTCAGCTGTTTGGAGATGGGGAGGGTCACATGTGTAACCTGCTGACAATAAGTAATTGTGTCAATATTGGGAACAAATAAGCAGGTTTTTGTGTGTTAGCGCCTTGACTTCAGTTCAGGAGATGAGGCTTGAGGTGAGGAGGAAGGGGATGAGGTGGAAATGAGGGAGGAGAAATACATAATGAGTGATGATTGAAATGTACATGCATAAATGTTAAACGGTCATATATAGTTTGAAAAATGCATTTGTGATCTTTAAATTAAAAGTAACTCCTCATAAGGCGTAGTACAGTATGTATGTGGCCGGTCTGTAGCCACTAATCAGTGTATGAGTACAGCATTGTTTTCTTTCTTTTAAACAACCTCATAAAAAGTTCCTTTAACTCAGGCATAGTTTTGGAAGGCACAGAGTTTGGATTCATGTACGAGGCCACTGAGCACGCTCTTTATGTTTTAATATATTTTTTATATTTTCAAATTTGCTTCCATCTTTTGATTGACAGCTCCAGGCACTTGCTGCAACAACCAGTGAGATACCTTTTGTTGGTGTTTTTATGCTTTCCTGTTGTTGTATGTATTTATTATTTTCAAATATTTTATACTTTACACCATATTTGGGAGGGGACAAATAAAGGCTTTTCCTACAGTGTTGAATTATTTTGTTAAAGCAGCACACCACTTCAGCTTTCCTTCTGCTACATCTACTTTGAGTGACAGTCTGGCTGTACCACTCATTAAGTAATTGTACTTCAGCTGAAACTGTATATTTAATAAAGTATATAAGATTTACAGCAGGAGGGAGAGAGAGAGAGAACTGGAAGCAGAAATACAGGTAGGCCTACAATACTGAACTTGTGTTGCTGCCACAACATTAGAGTGGATGACATGCTTTTCACAGTTGTGTTACATTGATAAGAAGAGCATTGCAGCTAAGATTAAATAAAGCATCTGTTATTGCTCTGTGCTGAGATTTCCCTGGTGTCACTGAGCTTGTTATAAGCTGCAGGTCATAAATGCAGTAAAACTTGGAGTAATTTTCCATCTGTTTGTTCATGTAATGCGAGGGAAGAACTTCCCAGAGCTGACACTAGATGTCTCCTTTGCTGCACATTAGTCACCACGCAGGACGTTACAGGTAGTACAGCCAGGGGCGCAGCCATACTCTTAAATTTTCTGTTTTGGGCCCCAGAGAGCTTTCTTTTGTGCATTCTCGTGGAGCTAGTGGAATGCTAAATGTGGAGCCAAGCATTTTGCTGTGGCAGACTTAAAACGTAATTTCAAAGCCACTCACCGGTATTAGCAGCAGGCTGGAATGATGGGCTTGACTCGTTTGCACCGTTCTTAATTCTTACTCCAGTCAAAAAAGAATCAGGTCGTAGTTTTGAGCGTTTATTTCCACCATCTTGTTCATCCAGGTCACATTTCCATCCACATACATCCGAGCTTCTCTCAGATCAGACACACATGAAAATATCCCTACCATGATCCACGTTTTAGATGGTAGCTAAATAATAGCAGCATCAATCCTGAACTACAGTTGCAGCACGGTCAAAAAAACTTTTTTACACCGTACTTGGCTCTGCTGCTGATCCACACTTCTATTCTAACATCTGTGTCCTAGAGAGCATGCACAGTGCTTAGTTCAATAGCTAACTAAAACAACAGAACAAATGGGTTTTACAATTAAATCTAATGCCACTTAAGGCCTTACATGAGCAGTAACAGCAACAACCAACAATAACAAATGACGAAAACACTATAACCTACAAACTGAAGTTGCACCATCTTAAGTTCACATTGTAGTAATGTAGTATTTTACCCCATTGTCTTCCTAAGACCTCAGTCACACTAGAGTAAAAACAACATGGTAGCCTCTGCACAACCAGGAAAAAATGGTGGCTGGCGAGTGAAAGCACTGAATTTTTTGGCTGTCTGGGACTAATTCTAAGTAGCAACCAGATGTTGAGCGTTCAGGAACCTCAACCTCTGGGCAATTACTTTGCAAAGAGATTGCACAGGTCGTCTGATGGGAGGCAACCAGTCTCAGTGCAGCTCGGCTCATATTGACTGCAAGCACTCTGAAACAGATTGGCAAAAGTTTGTGATTAATTGCCATCTAATTTATAAATGCAGATTGCCAACATGTTGATCATAGGGAGTCAGTCTGCACCAATGAGTGCAACTCGTCTGCTCTATCAAACAATGAAAGACACAAACCGAATGACTGTGTAAATTACTGTAAATTGTGCTAAATTTAACACTGAAAAGCTCTTCATATTTTGTGCCAAATAGTTTCTGCTAGGAGTGTTTAGTTCTTCAGAAAGAGAGGGGGACATGTTATCAGTATGAGTGCACAGCTGGATGGCTCAAAGCTGTGAGCGCAGTGTCAAAACTTTGGCTCTGTCCTGTCACTCTATTCTCAGTCCTCACTGAGTGTTTAAAGCCGAGCTCTGCAGTAATACTAGGATTTTACTGAAACAGAGCAGAACTGAAGTGAATTAACGGAGCATCAGAGGGAGGGAGAAGGAGAACCCCAACACAAGATGCAGATACATCTTGTTTTCCTTCTTACTGAGCTGAGCAGGTTCCAGTGTTTCAGGGTTTTAGTCATTTCTACCCAGAGATTTAAAACATCTTTCAAACAGTGGAAATCAAACTTTACAAATGGTTTAACATGCCCGAATTAAATTCTCTGTGCACTTTGTGTTATTTGGCCAGCTGTGCCCCTCAACTTCAATAATTAATGTGAAATAATGTCAAAATGTTTCAGTGCAAAATGCTTGAAAGAAAAAAATGAATACAACACTAGAGACAGGAGATAAAGCAACAATCCTGCACTTCACCTCAGTCTCGGTTTTACACATAAACCTGTGTAAAAGCTGCGTCTACACTGTATTATTGTTAGCACATTATTCCCGCCCTCATTGTTGAGCCACATGTTTGTGCTGCTCTTGGTAGAATGCTGGTCATTAATGAAGTGAACCAGCTGCCTCTGTTTGTTAAATAAGTATCCATCCATCCATCCATTTTCTTCCGCTTATCCGGGGCCGGGTCGCGGGGGCAGAAGCCTAAGCAGAGAAGCCCAGGCTTCCCTCTCCCCAGCCACCTCCTCCAGCTCATCCGGAGGGACCCCAAGGCGTTCCCAGGCCAGCCGAGATACATAATCTCTCCAGCGTGTCCTGGGTCTACCACGGGGCCTCTTCCCGGTGGGACATGCCCGGAACACCTCACCCAGGAGGCGGCCAGGAGGCATCCTAATCAGATGCCCGAGCCACCTCAACTGGCTCCTTTCGATGTGGAGGAGCAGCGGCTCTACTCTGAGCCCCTCCCGGATGGCCGCACTCCTCACCTTATCTCTAAGGGAGAGGCCAGCCACCCTTCGAAGGAAACTCATTTCTGCCGCTTGTATTCGCGATCTTATTCTTTCGGTCACTACCCAAAGCTCGTGACCATAGGTGAGGGTAGGAACGTAGATCGACTGGTAAATCGAGAGCTTCGCTTTTACGCTAAGCTCCCTCTTCACCACGACGGACCGGTGCAGCGTCCGCATCACTGCAGAAGCAGCCCCGATCCGCCTGTCGATCTCCCGTTCCCTTCTCCCATCACTCGTGAACAAGACCCCGAGATACTTAAACTCCTCCACTTGAGGCAAGAACTCGTTCCTGAGCCGGAGATGGCACTCCACCCTTTTCCGGCTGAGGACCATGGCCTCAGACTTAGAGGTGCTGATTCTCATGCCAGCCGCTTCACACTCGGCTGCGAACCGTTCCACTGCGAGCTGGAGGCCCCTTCCTGATGAAGCCAACAGAACCGCATCATCTGCAAAAAGCAGAGATGAGACTCTGAGGCCACCAAGGAAGAAGCCTTCCGCCACCTGGCTACGCCTAGAAATTCTGTCCATAAAAATTATGAACAGAATCAGTGACAAAGGGCAGCCCTGACGGAGTCCAACACCCACAGGAAACAAATCCGACTTATTACCGGCTATACGGACCAAGCTCTCACTGTGGTTGTACAAGGACTGAATGGCCCGCAACAATGGGCCAGACACCCCATACTCCCGCAGAACCTCCCAAAGAACACCCCGAGGAACACGGTCGAATGCCTTCTCCAAGTCCACAAAGCACATGTAGACTGGTTGGGCAAACTCCCACGCACACTCGAATATCCTTGAGAGGATAAAGAGCTGGTCCAGCGTTCCACGACCAGGACGAAAACCGCATTGTTCCTCCTGAATCCGAGGTTCGACTAACGGACACACCCTCCTTTCCAGCACCCTGGCATAGACCTTACCGGGGAGGCTGAGTAGTGTGATCCCCCGAAAGTTGGAGCACACCCTCCGGTCTCCCTTCTTAAAGATGGGGACCACCACCCCTGTCTGCCAATCCAATGGCACCGCCCCAGATCTCCACGCGATGTTGCAGAGGCTTGTCAACCAAGACAGCCCTACAACATCCAGAGCCTTCAGGAACTCAGGGCGAATCTCGTCCACCCCAGGAGCTCTGCCACCAAGGAGTTGTTTAACTACCTCAGTGACCTCACCCCCAGTGATGGTCAAGTCATCCCCCTCATCCCCAGACTCTGCTTCCACTACAGAAGGCGTGTCAGTGGGATTCAGAAGGTCCTCGAAGTATTCCTTCCACCGTCCGACTATAGCCTCAGTTGAAGTCAGCAGCACCCCCCCCGCACTATAAACAGTGTGAGTGAAGCACTGCTTTCCCCTCCTGAGTCGCCTGACGGTTTGCCAGAATCGCTTCGATGCCGTCCGAAAGTCTTTTTCCATAGCCTCACCGAACTCCTCCCACACCCGAGTTTTTGCTTCCGCCACTACCCGAGCTGCATTCCGCTTGGCCTGTCGATACCTGTCAGCTACCTCCGGAGTCCCACAGGCTAACCAAGCCCGATAGGACTCTTTCTTCAGCTTGATGGCTCCCTTCACCTCCAGTGACCACTATCTGGTTCGGGGGTTACCACCACGACAGGCACCAACCACCTTGCAGCCACAGCTCTGAGCAGCAGCCTCAACAATGGAGGTGCGGAACATGGTCCATTCGGACTCAATGTCCTCAGCCTCCCTCGGAATGCTGTCGAAGTTCTGCCGGAGGTGGGAGTTGAAGATCTCCCGGACTGGGGCTTCTGCCAGGCGTTCCCAGCGCACCCTCACAATACGTTTAGGTGTGCCAGGTCTGTCCAGCATCTTCCCCCGCCACCTGATCCAACTCACCACCAGGTGGTGATCAGTTGACAGCTCAGCTCCTCTTTTCACCCGAGTGTCCAGAACATACGGCCGCAGATCTGATGATACGATTACAAAATCGATCATCGACCTGTGACCTAGGGTGTCCTGGTGCCATGTGCACTTATGGACATCCTTGTGTTCGAACATGGTGTTTGTTATGGACAAACTGTGATTTGCACAGAAGTCCAATAACAAAACACCATTCGGGTTCAGATTGGGCAGGCCGTTCCTCCCAATCACGCCCCTCCAGGTCTCACTGTCATTGCCCACGTGAGCGTTGAAGTCTCCCAGCAAGACTATGGAGTCACCAGATGGAGCACTCTCCAGCACCCCACCCAGCAACTCCAAAAAGGGTGGGTACCCTGAACTGTCATTCGGCGCATAAGCGCAAACAACAGTCAGGACCCGTTCCCCAGCCCGAAGGCGCAGGGAAACTACCCTCTCGTCCACCGGTGAAAACTCCGACGTACAGGCAGCAAGCCGGGGGGATACAAGAATACCCACCCCAGCTCGCCGCCTCTCACCGAGGGCAACTCCAGACTGGAACAGAGTCCAGCCCTTCTCCAGGAGACTGGTTCCAGAGCCCAGGCCATGCGTTGAGGTGAGCCCAACTATATCTAGCTGGTATCTCTCAACCTCACGCACCAGCTCAGGCTCCTTCCCCACCAGAGAGGTGACATTCCATGTCCCAATAGCCAGTTTCGATAGCCGGGGATCGGTCCGCCAGGGCCTCCGCCCTCGGCCACCGCCCGACACACACTGCACCCGACCCCTACGACACCTCCTGCGGGTGGTGGGCCTGCAGGAGGGCGGGCCCATGTAACCTCTTCGGGCTGCGCCCGGCCAAGCACCACGGGCTAATGCCTGGCCATAAGACGCTCTCCCTTGAGCTCCCTCCCCAGGCCTGGCTCCAGGGTGGGGCCCCGGTAACCCTATCCCGGGCAGGGTAAATGTATAAATTATACATTTGCCGGTCTGTGGCTGAGTGAGTCACACATGATGGTTCAAATTCTCCCCTGGCTCCTGAACAGCACTACACATCTGATGTAGACAGCAACAGATTTGAGATTTATCACAAATAATTGTGATATTACTGCAAACAGATTGCAGGTGATCGCCAACTCAACCCCATCCAATCAACCCATTCCCCTTAAAGTGCAGTAATAGCGCACTCTCCTGTCAGAAGAGTGAACACAGCCACAAATATCCTCCTCACTACCTCGTGCTCTGAGTCACCAGCCACATGTGAGACGTTAATTACAAAAACACTTCTGCAAATGATCAAATCCTGCTGCTCAACCCACAGATGCATTTTCCTCACTAATGTGGCATCATTTAAAGACAAACAGGCTTTCCAAAGGTATAAGATTTATTGTCATGAAGCATTTTTACAAAGAAATAATCAACCAAGCACAAATGTCCTTACTTTTTGTGCAAAATTTATGCAAACTGCCAGGACTACCAATATCTAGATACCTTTTGGGGATTTTTTTTTATAACTTACAAATTATTTATATAATGTGTAGTAGAACAGCTGTTTACAGATGTGCATGACAGCACATTCCAATGACCCCAAAGTGCTAACAGTGAGCTAACAGTGATGCTAATTATATATTTCATTATACATACAGTGACATAATGAAGATGAAAAGAATAACATGATAATTTAACACACAGCACACATCTGTGTTTTAATGCATGAGTGAAGTAAACAAGCACAACAGGCCTGGCTATAAACGCTCATAGGGCATGTTGCACAATAATAATAATAATAATAAAAACAATCAGATACAACATTGTCTTCACACTTGGGCTTCACTCAGACACGTTGTATCTGTTTTTTGGGGTTTGAATCCTCCACATCTGTGCAAATTCTTTCCAGGTCAGCCCAAAGATATGCAGTTAATAAACTCAGGTTATAAATGAGATGAATGGTTATCTGTCTGTATATGTTAGCCCTGAAACAGACTGGCCAGGCTGTATGCTCAACCTATGGCTCCAGCCCCATCCCATGCTCTGTCCTTTACACACAGTCACTGAGGTGGTTTATCAAAATAATTTCCTTTTCACCCAGATTATTAGGTATACTCTGTTTTATTCAGCAAATCAAAGCCTTCATGGTAGGACGAGTCTGCATTATAGAAGGGGGGTGGGGGGGTGGGTAAACAGATTTTGGCAATCAGTTTTCGATTGGATGGGGTTGAGTTGGCAATCACCTGAAATCTGTTTGCAGTAACAGCACAATTAACTGTGATTAATTTAAATGTTCAACACACTGCTCATTTCCTTACAGTGTCATTTCAGCTGCCACTGTTTGGTGCCAAGTAAATCATCTCTGAAGACCCTCTGTGATGTCCTGCTGAAGATGATGTCTGCTGTCAGGAAGGCCTCAGGCAGGGAGATTCTTCTGCACATGAGCAAGGCAGGGAAGAGAGGAAATGTGTGCAGGAGGAGAGAAGACGGAGGAAAGAAGCCGTCAGTAACAACAAGGATCAGCTTTTTACTGAGTGACTGAATGCTGAACAACAATGTGCTATGAACAGATCATCAACAATAATTCAAATCATAACTGTAAGGATTTATACCAACACCACCTTTCATGATCACATCAATTCACACTAAGCTTAGCTGAGCATTTCTCAGTTACAGTTGCTCAAATGCTTTAACTGTCCAACTATTCATCCACTGCTCTTGATCAAATTCACTACATTGTTGTGGAGCACTATGATCGGACTGTTGTGTGGGTGCCAGCATTTGAAAGACTAGAAGTAAGGAAGAAAGTCTGCACAGCAGAGCGCTCCTGGGACGAAAATTTAATCCCAAAGGACCTTCCAACAGTAACATTTCAGGCCACAGTGCCCTTCTTCAGACTTGGATTACATATTTGTCCCAGGAGCGCTCTGGTGTGCGAACTTTCGTCCTTTCTTCTATTGTAACTGGTTTTGTTCCTGCACCCTTTTATTATTGGATGTATGTGTTCGGCCTACAGAGATCAGCTTTTGAAATACTGTCACCTGCTTTAACATCATCTTCGTTTTGGTTGAAAATGTTTGACAACTGTTGACTTGTTTCATTCATTTCCACAAAGCATGTGACGGCTTTCTGTTAAATTCTCTTGCTGTGAATCATGACACTCAGTTTCCTCGATCCATTCATGAATATCCTTTTGAAACATGTCTGCATGTTTTATTACTTGAGAACCATTCATTTTGTTTTAAAACTTCATCTTGTGGAAGTAGTGGCAGCAGCTCCTTGTGTGCAGTGGTTGCTTTTACACATAATTTGCTTAACCCTCCTGTTGTACTCGGGTCAAATTAACCCGCCACTGTGTTAAAACCCCCCAAAAAATCCACTAAATGCTATTTTTTTAACTTGAGATTTTATGACTTTTCCTAGATTGGCCCCAGCAGTAGAAAAAGTGAAATGTTGCTTTTATTCACATTTCCATGTAAGCTGTACAAAAAAAGTTACAAAGGTGGTCTTCGGGTCAAAATGACCCGTGAGGCAAATAGAGTTGAAATCAAGGTCACAGAGTTATTTAGAAACCACATAATGTTACAATGTTTTAGTTCTGTCTCAGATCAATCAGTAGCAGAAGTAAACAAGGCAAATCAGGAGGTGTTCTCGCAGACTTCAAAAGACCACCTGTTTATTTCCAGAGGTTATAAAGGTGCTGCAGATAACAGGACCCCGAATTCTGTCTGTGCTGAAGCCATGAGTGTGCGTTATAATGTTGAAGAGGCTATAGAGCTGATTTTCTCAGATGTCCAGCAAGACAACTCTGATTCAGAAGAGGAAGTGGAGGATGTATCCGAAGAAGAAGATGGGGAGGAATACAACCCAGAGCATGATCAATCATCTTCAGAAGAAGAAGAAAACCCTAAAGCTGAAAGAAAGACTTTCCTTTCAAAAAATGGCAAAATAACATGGTCCTTAGCAGCATATGACCAACACGGCAGACATGCAGAACAAAATGTCATAAAGATGACCCCAGGACCAACAAGGTATGCCGTTTCTCATGCCCATGACATTGTCTCTACATTCTACCTGTTTATCACACCAGCAACAGAAAAAAGAATCCTGGAGATGACAAATCTGGAGGGTTTTCACAAATATGGAGACAGCTGAAAAAAGATGGATGAGATTGACCTGCAGACCTACTTAGGGCTGCTAATCTTAGCAGGTGTATACAGGTCCCGAGGTGAGGCTGCAGCTAGTCTATGGGATGTAGAGAGTGGAAGGCCAATTTTCCAAGCCACAATGCCACTCAAACTCTTTCACCTACTCAAGACTGAAACGATTTGATGACCATGAATCAAGACCAGCAAGACGTGTGACAGACAAACTTGCAGCCATAAGAGAGGTATGGGACAAGTGGGTGGAGCGGCTGCCCTACCGCTACAATCCAGGGCCTGACGTAACAGTGGATGAGCAACTGGTTCCATTTAGAGGTAATCTGTTTTCATATTTGTAATAAAAGTGACAAGCCAGCAAAATATGGGATCAAGTCATGGATGGTTTGTGATGCCAAATCAACCTATGCTTGGAAAATGCAAGTCTATACTGGGAAGCTGACCAGTGGATGTCCAGAGAAGAACCAGGGCATGCGAAATGTGCTTGATATGACAGAGGGACTGAGGGGTCACAATGTGACATGTGACAATTTCTTCACCTCTTCACCTAATTAGTTGAATGGGTTATGTTATTTTTATATTTTTGCATTGTACATTGTCTTAAATTGTTCACTGGACAAAAAAAAGAAACTGAGTCATTGGGATGAATAAAAATGCATTCAAAACTCCTTTTTGCACATTTTTTTCTTTAGAAAGGTCATAGAAATTCAAGTGAAGAGGGAAAACTCAGGTATTCACACATTTTGTGGTGAATGACAATATGCAAGATGAAATTTGGTGTTTAAAATTCAATTAAGCTGCTTATATTGGGATTTAGTGAAGACGGGTCATTTTGACCCGGAGGACACGGGGTGTATACAGAAAATGAGGACAACAGGAGGGTTAAATTGTGGATGTGGATGAGGTGCATTGTGGCCGCACTTACTGGGCGTCTTCCTGATTTCTTTGGTTGTGGATTTATGGGGCTATTATTATAGCAAAAGTTCTGTGTGTCCGTAACAGAATCCACGTGTGTAGAGATTTGTGTGTGCGTAAGTGGATCTGTCTGTATCTGGATCCACGTGTGTAGAGATTTGCGTGTGCGTAAGTGAATCTGTCTGTATCTGGATCCACGTGTGTAGAGATTTGTGCGTAAGTGGATCTGTCTGTATCTGGATCCACGTGTGTAGAGATTTGTGTGTGCGTAAGTGGATCTGTCTGTATCTGGATCCACGTGTGTAGAGATTTGTGCGTCAGTCAGGGGGCCTCCAACAGGATAATGACCCAAACACAGCTAAAAACATAAAACCTGTGGACAGGTGCAGAAGTCTCACTCAGACTCGATTGCTGCAAAAGGTTGTGCAACAAAACACTAAGTTAAGCGTGCCATCATATTTATCCACTTTCATTAGCTTGTTTTGTTTTTTTTCTTTTTAATAATTCTGTTGAACCACAATTCAAAAGCAATGCCTGATTTTCATTTATTAATTTTCAGCAAATTTTTATTTATTACTTGTATCAGTTTCAGGTTATTTCACTGACCGTTGTGAGGTTTTCTCTCTTTAACAGAAAGGTTCCAACAGTTTAGTGATCAACTGCCGCTCTAACTTATTTCTCACTTCCTTTTTAGATCTCACTAAAGATCCACGCACTAACCCTCGTCCACTATTCCCACAATGCACCTGCATCCTGTCTGATGGACCGCTTCCTCGTGATGGTCGGTGACTCTTGATAAATGAATGAAATACTTCACAATAACAAAATGCATCCATGAACATTAATGGCAGAGCTGACTCTGACAACTCATCACAACATGTTTGTCAAAAATAACAGAAACTGATGTTCATCATATTTTACAGGCCTGTATGTTACAGTAAAATTTAGACTTGGGAAAACGCCACTGTCAGAACGACTGAAGTTAGCCAACTGCTCTGACATCTGACTTGTAAGTCCTTGTAAGTCCTTCAATATTATAAAGAGATCAAAGATTCGTATTGTGGACAAACTACAGTTTATCTAATAGAATAAACAGGCAGAGATGAAATACATAATCAGGTACCAGTTATAAATAAAAGAGAATTAAAACCCTCCTCCTGCATAAAGCTGGAGAATGATCTCTTTTTACACAGGAATCTCATCAAGTGAACACTCATAATGTTTACTTGATGAGAGGTTCCCTGAGTCACAATTTCATTGGTACATGTTCTTGGGAGTAGTGTTGTAGTCAAGACCACCTAACCCGAGACCGAGACAAGACCAAGACTTTTAGGGCCCAAGACCAGTCGAGACCAAGACCGAGGGAGGGCGAGACCGAGACAAGAATAAGACCAGTGCCTGAAGCTACATGACCCAATAAAATGTGAAACATGATCAAAATCACTTCTCAAATTGATCTGAAAGATCCGCATTCCCATAAAATCATCCTGATATTAAACACTCACAGCTCAAATAAATATAACCATCTTTATTTAATACTCCTGGGTGACTTCCATCATTTATCACAGAATGTAAAACAATTATTCATAGTTCATCACAATAGTCTTAACTTTTCTCTGCCTTTCATAAACAATGCATAAAGTTGTGTTGTTTTTAAACCAACAATCTTTGTAAAAATGGGTGCTTTTTCAAAGCCACATAGCTAAATGTGTAAAACTGAAAAAATGGCAAACACTCATCGACAGTAAGAACTAAAGCCTTTAATCTTATACAGATTAAAGCTGCAGGATGTAACTTTTATAAAAAATCTGGTTTTTACATATTTGTTAAAACTGTCACCATGTCAGACAGTATGAGACCGATAATCTGCGAAAAAAATGGAGCTCCTCCACCTCCTCCCTGAAAAGCTCCCAGTCAAAAACAACCAATCAGAGCCAGGAGGAGGGTCTTAGCACTGTCAGTCACTCCTGGTGTATGCTGCTCAGTGTAGTTGTGTGCGATACTTCAAGATTTGGTATCGATCCTATGCCAAGTAAACATGGGGCCATTATCACTGATACTGATACCGATACTTTTTAATAATTATGAAGAATTTCCATGAAGTTTAACTGGTTTGAGATTTTTTCCTTCCTGATTAATTAGTTAAAACCCAGGATAGAAATGGGCAAAGTTTATATGTAAGTAGAAAATACTTTATCAAAATAAAAGTTATTGTTCTGAAACAATAGAATAGTATTAACAAAACAATTTTTCCCATACATTGATGTCTGGATTTTTTTTTTTTTTCATAAATTAAGTGTACAAAATCATCACTCAAGAACAAATGCAAACTTTTTTCCAGGTAGATCATTCAGAAAGTATTATAAAAAAATTTAATAAAAAATGTCCATTCACTAATTTTCTACAAATTTAAATTTAAATTTGATTTAAATGTTTCATAGCAAAATCCTTTTTTTTTCCCAAATAAAATATATTATGTGTCACATGACAGTATAACAAAACACTGTGGGGAGGGGAGGAGCCAGGTGCTCTGTGCTGTGACAGGAGTGACACTTAGACAGTCAGCTCGCATCTTTGATGAAAACGCAGCACTGCATACAGGAGAGAAACTGAAGCCAAAGTATCGATGTCATTATGCTGATATTGATCAATACCAATACCAACGTTGGCATCCATATTATCGATATTAGGATCAATCTGCCCACCACTAGCTCAATGTACTAATGGCGGAGAAACAACTTAATTACTTCTCTGCCGTTACCATTGGTGGTGGCCATGGTAACTTCAGGGTTCTAGCAAGAAATATTTATCACCCCAGTGCTAATGCTAATGCTAATTAGTAAGCTAATACTAACCACTAAATGCCGCTCCAACTTGTTAATTGAATGATGGGGCCTAAGATGTAACTGGAAAGCAGTAATCAGTCATGTTTGTTCTGTTTGTCTTCTTGGATGGGTGTTCTGTTAACTGTAATTTCCCCATTGTGGGATCAATAAAGTATCATCATCATCATGGTCAGTTTTTTTGGACGTGTAGTTACATTTCTCGAGGTGCATGTCAGGTTTGGTTCAGAGAGGATTTTCAGTTATGCGCAAAGGACCTCTAAAGAACTCTAAATCAGGCCTTATTAGATCGATAGAATGATCATTTTTGCATATAATCCAGAAAAGTTACATATATACATCAAGCATTTAATGTGTCCCAGAGTGCCGTTTCCTTCCACTGTGTTTGCAAAATCACATAAAAATACATACACAACAAAAACATAATCCAGATTCCTCAGCTGCTAAAAGCAAATCCTGCATTTGAATATCAGCCACCACCTTGTGAGCATAAACTATCACGTTTTTAAATGCAACAATAGGAAGTGACATCATCTTGCTGGGAACTGTAGTATTTTATTCTTGAAGGCCTCTCATAGCTCTACTGGTGCTGAAAACTAATGTTTGACTATGGCTTTCTGAGTACAAGTAGGGCTGCAACTATCAATTATTTTAGTAATCAAGTATTCAATTGATTACTCCATCAATTAATCAAGTAATTGGATAAGAAATAATTTTTCATTTTAACAATTCATCAGCATATTTTAACTTCCGTACTGCAGATGTGAAACAAACAGGGTGGATGGAGCAGCTACAAAGTTCTCTGTTCTTCATGTTGCTGATCAGGTGGTTGATGAAAAACATTTTGACGGATCCCCTCTGTACTGAGGGGGGGCACCGAAAGATTGCTAGTGCTAATGGCAGCCCCCTTTCCCCAGTACACTGTGGTTATAGGTCTGTTCTGGTGGCTACAGCTGACGTAAAGAAAAAATAACAGCTGACATCCTCTGCACAACACGCGCACATTCAAACATGCACACTCACAGCACAGAGAAGTGGGGGCGTGGAAAAACATCTCAGCGATCCACTCGTGTTAAAAGGTCGTTTTTGTTTGTTTTTTGTTCTTTTATCAAATGACGGAAATCTGTTACAGCGATGGAGAACTAATGTGGAGGAAATGCTTACACGGAGACACCTGAGCTGCAGAGTTGAAACGAAACATCAAAGCAACAAATTTGTGTCGAGGATTTTTAATAATCAAATTGCGTTACTCCAAGAATCGTTGCGGCCCTAAAACTTGCATTAAATTTTTAGTTTGTGTATCTAAATACATGAAGGTTGGTATTTACCTTTCATGCTGGGATTTTTTTGTTGAATCGGAAGCCTGAAATTTTCCTTTGATCTTCATTTTCCCTCTTACTTCTCTTCGTGTTCACGCCGGTTGTTATTGCGATTTATGCAGCACACGCGTGACCATAGTGAGATCAAACGTACACATTGTGAATGAAACTGTCCGTGCTCTGTGGTAGATTGCAAACTGCGGTGAAATGATAAGGCATAAGCAGCGATAATAGCAGCGCCCTAGCCGGGGCGGAGTCTGCGAGGTGCGCTCCTTTGAGAGGCAGAGGAGCGCAATCTTTGTTGGATTTGAATCAGTACGTTTTGCATCCAATAAAAGCAAAGATGTTAACAAATAAATTAGACAGTAATCTGGCAATTTAGTGATATTTCCAGAGCTGTGGTCTTGACTGGTCTTGAAATAAAATCCCGAGTCCGCAAGGTCCGAGTCCATGACAAGACCGAGACCATCAAAAAGCGGTCTCGAGACCAAGACCTTTCTCGAGTACTACAACACTACTTGGGAGTCAGGACAGTAAACTGATCCAGCCTCCTCAATTCAACCACAGTCTGAAGCACTTATCTGAACTCAGACTCTCTTCCTGTTATTCAGTCAGGATGTCTCAGTGTCTCAGACCGAATGTCTGAAAACACACACACACACACACACACACACACACACACACTTTGTGGAACTCTGTAAGAAGCAGGATGTCTGAGCCGTCAGACTGAGCAGTTCCTTTTCCTCTACAGAGGCTGGTTCAGAGTTCATTGGGAGATTCGGAGCCTCAGTACTCCACAGTCACTGCTTTGGTCTTGAGATATTCCAAGAGAGCATCCTCTCCTGTGGATGCAAAAGAGAGCTTGTAAAAGTCTGTGAGCAACACTGCAAAAGAACTCCTAGTAAAAACAACACAAGATAATCAGATGTTATAACAACATAACTACTTAAAAAAAGTACATGAGTAGGCTGAGCAAAAACAACTTAATAAGCCTGACCACTGCAAAAACGACCTGTCATTAAAACTGAAAGGGTCCAATTTATGTCTGCTAGCAACATGTAAGCAGTCAGAATTAAAAGAGCCTGCCCTACTCTAATGGCCACAATCTTATTTTTACATTTTCTGTCAAAATATCTATAAAATTCCAAATTTCTATTCACCGAGGTCTTTGCCGAAGCCTGATTGCTTGAAGCCCCCAAAAGGTGAAGCAACATCGGTCTTGTTGTAGGTGTTCACAAACACGGTTCCAGCCTCCAGCCGCTCACTCACATACATGGCCTTGCTAATGTCGCGGGTGAATACGCCCGAAGCCAGGCCGTACTCTGTGTCATTGGCTCTCTGCAGCACACCGTCCACATCTCTGGAGGTTGGAGGAAAAGAGCAGAGTGAGGATATGAACTATTGATTGGTAGCTCTACAGTAAGATGCCCATTACCCATGACTTACCCATCTTTGAATTTGGACACCACCATGACGGGGCCAAAGGACTCCTCTTTGGCGATGAACATGTGGTCCTCCACATCAGTGAACACAGTGGGCTCCATGAAGAAACCTGATGGAAGACAGAATAATTATGCTCAAGAGGTTTCAGTTGAATCAAAAGGTCAAGTCATCATACTGTACACTGAAACAGTATTTACATGTTCTGAATGTACTATGTAAAAAACCTAGTAATTATACATCATGTACAGTACTGTGCAAAAGTTTTGAGTCAGCCCTTATTTCTCTATATTTTGCTTCCAGGGAGCCAGACTTGTAAAGAAAAATTTTAAAGTGGTCTCAGAAACTACTTCTCCAGGCTTTCTATTCAATTCAATTCAATTTTATTTATATAGCGCCAAATCACAACAAACTGTCGCCTCAAGGTGCTTTCTTTGGGCATTAGTACCATCAGATTCTGATCCACCATGCAATACCAGCTGGAAAGAGCCTGATGACCAGCGTAGCAGCTGTTTAGCCTCAGGAGACCTGGTGTGTGTTCTACCTGGTCTGTCGACCTGTTTGCCTCCGTACACCAGTGTGGCTCCCTCCTTCACCCCAATCTCGCAATACTCCAGCAGCTTGTCTAAGTGGGCTTTGTGGTTCTGTGGGCCATGGTCTGTGGAGCGATCCAGAGGGTCCCCGATCTTCATCTTTTTGAGCTCCTCCACCTTACAAGGAAAGGGTAGAAATATAGAAAGTTGGTTTTGTTTCTTGAACTGACACTTCCAAATTGCATCATGAGAAGCAGATCAAAGAGACTAAATGAAGTATCCTTTTTTTCATTTGAAAGCATGCAGTCTCTCGTTGCTAGAGCATGGTCACGCTGGTGTTTTGGGACTCACCACTCGGCTGATGAACTCATCATGTATGGACTCCTCCACAAAGAGACGGCCAGCAGCGATGCAGTTCTCACCCTTGTTGAAATACACAGAGCTCATGCCCTGTGAACACACAAACATACACATACAGAACTAACAATGTGTAACATTCACACTTGGTGGCAGTTTCAGGGTCTCATCAGAACCTCCATTCTCAGGAATCTCAGGTTAAAAATAAACCTTATGGAACACAATTATCTCATAATATTGTATATTCACAGCTCATAGTCTACAAAATGGTTCCCTGAGTGTTGCTCCCTCACCATGCGGACAGCCTTATCCATGTCACAGTCACCGAAGATGATGAGCGGTGATTTCCCTCCGAGCTCCAGAGAAACCTTCTTCAGATTACTGAGCGCACAGCTGCAAGGCAGAGTATAAAGGATCATGCAGCAATAATCTGTAGCCAGTAACCAAAGAGCTCATCAGGTCTTACCTCTTCATGATTTGTTTGCCGATTGGAGTGGAGCCGGTGAAGCCCAGCTTGCGGATGTCTGGGTGCTCGGACAGACGCTGTCCAACCATGCCACCTGGAGGAGATGAAGAAGGTCAAGAAACAGATTGTAGGTAGGATGACACAATCTTCCACATATGCTGCAGTGTAGAATTCACACTAAAAATTTCTCAGCACGTGTTGTGTCAACAACTATTTCCAACTTTAGAGTCAGAAACTCCAATCAGGTTGAAGGACAAACAAAAAATACTAGTTTTTTTAATGTCTGTTTTCATTACAATTTTACCTCTCTGGGCTACTACAATGATGCAGATGACACCCAGAGAGAAGGGACTGAAGTGCTCACAGTCTACAAACTATATAATCTTTGAGAACTTTTTTCGTATAAAGAAACAATCAAGGTGGGGAGTCATTGGCCTACAGTTTAATATTTTATTGGCACTGCTCAAAACACAAAAGGCAAAAGTCACAAGTGCAAGGAATAAGAAAAAAGGGCCTTTTAAAGTGTTCATTACCAGAGCCTGGCAAAATATTGATGACTCCTTTTGGGATGCCAGCTTTCACTGAAAGCTCAGCAAACTTTAGTGCTGTCAGTGGAGTGACCTGTAAATATTAAAATTAATAATTAAAACACATAAACCAGACTGGCCCAGCATCTGCTCACCTGGAATAAATGAAACTATATGTTGAACAATGTGCTCACCTGTGCAGGTTTAAGAACCAGTGTGTTTCCAGCTGCCAGGCAGGCTGCACTCTTCCATGCCAGCATCATGAGAGGGTAGTTCCACGGAATAATTATAGCACACACACTGCGACCAGAAAATGCTCTTCAGTCAGTAAAATATACAGAAAAACATATATTCTATAAATATAGCTGAGGATAATTAGGTTCAGACAACTTGTTAAATCCAAAACGAGGAATTTAGTAAATGCAGAATTTTTACCCCAGAGGTTCTTTCTTAGTGAAGGTCAGGTTGCGGTTGGGCCTGGCTTGGTTGATGGGGATCGTCTTGCCCTGCAGAAAATGAGAGGCAACAGGGTGTATTAAAATCAAGTGGAGAACATTTACAGCAACTTAGGCTGTGAGCCACTAACAAAGATATATTGTGTAACCTCAGCCTACCTGGATCTTGTCACACCAGCCAGCAAAGTAGCGGAAGGTTTGGATGGACATGCCTACATGTGTCTTGAGGGCCAGCGTGTACACAGCACCTGAGTCAATGGACTCAATGGTGGCCAGCTCCTCCTGATGTTCCTCCATCAAGTCTGCAAGCCTGAAGGGAGGAGATCATAGGGGACAGATGTAAGCTTCATTTTAACTCGCAGCAGACATCACCCACTCGCTTCTGCCTTACAGCACTGAATCTATTCTTTGATCTAAATAGAGATAGTTTGACTCTGAAATACTATTATATATATTTGTGACCCAATGATGCATCTTATAAGACTGACAGTGGCTTTTTTTAAGAGGAAGCATGAAGTTTAGAGAAAGGCTTTACAATGGTGTTCAACAAAGTGGGTTTTCTCTTGGATTCCTTTTAGTTTATTGGAATATTAATTGTTAAATGTTCACATATCAATATCTAATCTTTTATTTATCTATCTCTGAAGCGATTTAAATGCAGGTAAATAACAAAAAGTGACCTTGTTTTACTCTAAACAAACAATATCAACAAAAATGCATAAATAAGCTAGGACACCCCACCCCCTAATAGCTGGTGTTGTCCCCTTTGGCTGAAATGACTTCAGTGAGACACTTCTTGTAGCCATCTACCAGCCATTGGTCTCAGGAAAGTTTGCCCCACTCCTCAGTGCAGAATTCTTTCAGCTTCAAGCTGTTTCTTGCATGTACAGCTCGTCACCCCACAGCATCTCAAAGGGATTCAGATCTGGGCTTTGACAGGACTCTCCATTTCTTGGTTTTCAGTGAGTCCTTGGTGGATTTACTGCTATATATATTTTTTTTTTTTACAGATGGTCTCAACATGTTCCTCAAGCACCCTGTGGTACATGGTAGGATTCATGGTGGATTCTATGAGGGTGAGCTGGCCTGGTCCTGCTGCAGCAGAACATCCCCAAACCATGACACTTCCACCTCCTTGCTTCACAGTTGGTTTGAGGTTCTTTTCCTGGAATGCTGGATTTGGTTTACACCAAACGTCCTCTGTTCTGGTGTCCAAATAATTCAATTTTAGACTCATCTGTCCAAAGAACATTATTCCAGAAGTCCTGGGTTTTGTCTGCATTCTCTCTGGCAAACTTCATGTTTCTCTTAAAGAGCAAAGCTTTAACATCCCATGCAAGTTCATCTCTTTCTGATTGTAGAGGCATGCACTTTGACATCAACAGTAGTAAGAGCCTGCTGTAGGTCCTGTGATGATATTTTAGGGTTTTTGGAGACTTCTTTTAGAATCTTGCGTTCTGCTCTCTGTGAACTTGCTTGGATGGCCAGACCTGGGCATGCTGTCAGTTTTTTTTTTAATGTATTCCACTTGTGGACTGTTTTACAGTGCAATGGCAGATTTCAAATTCTTTTGATATCTTTTCCCTTAGCAGACTGATAAGCTGCTATAGTCGTCTTTCTGAAGGCCTCAGACTGCTCTTTTGATCCTATCATGGTGTTCATGGTCGGGAGCACATCAAACTATAAATGTGAAGTTTAAATGGGGCAAGCCTCCTTCAAAATGCTCTTAATGTGCACCTGATGGAACACACCTGTGTGATTTTAAGTGGGAATAAATGTCCTGATTTACTGGACAATACTAAAATATTGCTTTTTGCCTTCAAGAATCATAGCAGGAAGGTTTTGAATATGTTTGATTGACAGCTGAGACATAAGCGGCCCTGAGACAAACAAGTTTCAAAGCAGCATTATTATTACAGCATTATTGTTAGTTCCTGCATATCCTGTAAACCAGTGATACTGTAGCAGCTGGCTTTTTTCTTGAGGATTTTTGTTGCAAAAATGATTTGAAAAAAACAAAACAAAGAAAAATGCATGCAGCTATAATGTGGTTATCCTACAGCGTGCTTTCAGCATTGACCAAGTGATTTTTCTGATCATGTAACCCCACTGTAATCCTCTAGATCAGGGGTTTTCAAAGTATGAAAGGGTGAGCCCCCCTCCAAGGAGCACAATGCCTGCTGCACCCCCCCCCCGATAATCAACCCACACACAAACAAATGCCACTACAAAACACCTTCTAATTGCTTTTATTTTAGAACCATCTTATCTTTTAAAATGATACTTTATCTGAATGAATTTTAACGCATGAACATTTTAAAACATTTAATCCCATTTTAATTATTTTATCAGGGCTTTTGTATGGCAAATACGCCCTTTTTTCATTTTTCTAATGATAAGAACAACCCCAAACTCATTTTTCAACCGTTTTCTCAAACAAACGTTACATCTGAGATTCTGAGTTTAATGTTTGAGATACCAACAGTGTTTTCACATCTTATTTGTCCATTCTTTCTCTCACATCAGTAGACAGCAAGCAGATAGCTTCTTTTCCCGGTTTATTTTTTCCCTCGCACCGCGCCTCCCCTAAAGTGCTCTGGCGCCCCCTAGGGGAGGCGCGCCTCACACTTTGAAAACCGCCGCTCTAGATGGAGGTACTCACCTGTAAAGGAGACTTCCTCTGTCTCTGGGGTTCATCTTGCCCCAGGGCCCATTTTCATAAGCTTCTTTGGCAGCAGCCACAGCCCTGTCCACATCACCCACTGAGGCGTAGGACACCTTGCAGATCACCTGGTTGAAGGTTGAGATTACCAAACATAGTCCGTTAAACTTGGAAAGTTTCTGTATACTGAGTATTGTATGAGTATGGTCATGTGACTCACAGATCCGTCAGTAGGACTGATGCTGTTGTAGGTCTTTCCATTTTCTGCATCCTCAAACTTGCCATTAATAAAACACTGACATGGCATTTTCACTGTCATGTTGTTGACATCTTTGGTTGCCTAGGTACAATAAAAAAAAAATTCCATTTGGATTTAAGTGACTGGATCTCACCTCTTGCTTGACTAACTCAGTTTTAGTTTGCAGTCAGACTCACATAATCAAAGACCAGCTCCTCCTCCTGATCCTCTCCTCTTAGCTTGCGGACAAACATCTGGATGAAGTCCTGGAACGTGGTGGCCATGTACACATCCTCGTTCTGCAGCTGGACACCAGGACACTTCTGCTTCACCTCCTCAACCAATCTGCAGACAGATATGACAGCTCTGCATCACACACTGCCTGTCTACAAGTTTACAGGCTACTATTTCAGTTTGGTGAACTCACATTCATGCTGAGACTTCTCGCCAACAACTAAAGGTGAGCCACACACATCTGGCTCCTTCAAATGTACAGTCTGGTGAAAGATGTGATGAACCAATCACCTCAGATTGAACTTTTCTGCTTTTGTATTATTTACATAAATGTGCCTGTTATTGCTGTATTGTTGACACTGAGATTATACACTGCTCAAAAAAATAAAGGAAACACTCAAATAACACATCCTAGATCTGAATGAATGAAATATTCTCATTGGCATGCAGCCTGGAGTAGCTAGGATTCAAACCGCTGACCTTCTGATCAGTAGGTGACCTGCTCTACCTCCTGAGCTACAGAGAAATGCTAAAATTAAATATAAACCATTGAGAATGCTGTCCTTTCCTGTGGTTGGAATTATTATGGTAAGAACTAAATCGTCTGAGATTTTCAGTAGATACACCTTAGCTATCAATTTTTAAATTCTAGGTGAAATCATTCTTGACTTATCATGTTCACAAAGTTGAAAATTGGCTGCCTGCCCACTGAGCAGGTGGTGACAATACCCCATCAGACTTTTTAGGCTGAGGGGTAAAAAAGGTTCTTAGTTACAGTCTGTGTTCAGAATATCAAAATCTAAGAACCATGGATGGTATGGACAGTTTCTTTTTGTTCAGAATTTGAGCCCCTAAGAGTCAAGATTTAAGGAGTGCTACCTTCAAACTCGTTTTCAAAGACATTACATGGTTATACATGCTGGTAAATGGTTGCACCTCTGGTTTACAAGAAGAGGTTAAACCTTTCTGACCAATCACTCCACTGATCTGTCTCCCTCACCTGACCACATCCATGGAGGCAGCTCCAGACTTGAAGAAGTCTGTGGTGTCGTCAATGGCTGGGACGTTGCTGAGGATGCTCTTCCAGATGTTCTATAATTAAAAAACAAAAACAAAACTATGCTGATTCTCTTCTTTTAAGTCATTTGCAGTCTATTGAGAAACAAAGTTAAAAAGAATCCAGTAACACAGAATTTCACTTGCCCTGATCTCCTCTGCCATCTTCTTCTCATCATCGGTGAGCTCCACACTGACACTTTCTCCAGAAGAGAAATATTTGGAAGCGGCAATCATCTTCCCATCTTCAAACTGCAGGTTCTTCACCAGGAGCTGTGTCCCAGACAGCGCAGAGATAAAATATATAATCGGCCATGCTGACACATGTGTTTGAGTAACTCAGCAGTTAAAGCTACTGCATCTGGAGTCCACTCACAGCTTTCCCGTCAGTTCCATATAGGACGAGCCCGCTTTTGGTGATGAGACCAGGCTGAGAAGCCCCCTCAATCTCCAGTGGCTGACCCTCTGGTACAGACCCCCCCAACATGGAGGAGCCATAAAGGATCACAGACTGATGAAAGACACAGAGAAGATTTTAACAGGGATGCAGAATGTACTCGTAGTGATAACACGTCTCAGTTTCTGTCAAAGGTGAAAAACTGAGCTGGCAGCACTCAGAAGTAACATACGGTGTTTCCTTAGTTTAGTTAGTACAAAAAACTATTTATGATTCTACACTCTGTTTTTTCACGTAGAGCCACAGACTGATTCTGCTTTACTTCTCAAGTGCTATAATAACATTACCTGGTGATGGAACTGCATCTGTTATTGCATAAAATTAAGGTTTCTTCCTTCCTTTTTTATTTACTTATTAAAAAAACAACACAAAAGAAATATAGCAAGAGTACCTTGCTATTTTTCTTTTGTGTTTATTTTTTAATTCTTTTCATCTATGACTAAAAACACTAATTCCATGCAAAGTAAGAAACATTTTTAAAAGGACTATAAAAAGAAAATCTGTCTTAATGCTTTATTTTATAATATCACATTGGGAAATGGGAAGATTTGTAACCCTACGTGCAAATACTTCCAGTAGCCAAAAATATCAGGATCAGTATCTGCCTTTGAAAATCAGTCTGACCTTGCAGCAGACGCCTGCTGTGTGTATTTTCTTTGCTCGGTCTTTCTAGGAAACACACCTGACCATCAATGACAGTCCAAGCACCAGGCACTTTGTCATGGCCACGGATCCAGTTGTGGATGGCCTCAGCTGGCTGGGCCAGGTCCACCTGTGGGGGGAAATAAAAAGGAGGCAGTTTCAGCAGTGCCCTACATTTCTGAGAAAGAAGGAAACTCAGCTGTCGGCCTTCAGTTCAGCAACATGTGGAAAAATGATGCTAGAAAATGAGACTGCTCCAAGAATAGCACATTTGGACTTGCTGCCAGCAAACATGGCTCCATGTGACAAATCATAAAATAACTCAGATCAGCTCCACCGCGCTCTTTCTCCTTATAGGTAGAACCACCACAGGCCAGTGACAGTCACTCACTTGCTGAGCTACATACTGAGCGAACAGTAAATTTCTATGTCGCTCAGTGAATGAGGGTGTTATTACACTGAGACTACAGAGTACAAGCTGAGCATTTGTCTTTAAAAACAGGGGGTAACTTGGGCCTTGGTGGTATAAATTACAATCTCTATCAGTGTTGCATGGACACTATTATGAAGGATAAACAACCTGACTCATATAGTTGTGGTCAGAAGTTTACAAACACTCATCATTCAAATACAATGAATCATCATTTTGGACTTTTAATGCTCTTTTTTCCAGGGTGGGATAACTGTACAGCATACATCTGTAATGACTTTAAAAAGAAGAATTAGGTGCACAAGTTTGATTTATTTTGGATTGTCTCTAATCCACACAGGGTCAAAACTATACATACAGGCTCAATTATTATCATACAGCCCCACTAATATTTAGTTAAATCTCCATTAGCATATTGCACCTCAACCAGATGCTTTTGGTAGCCATCAACAAGCTTCTGGCATAATTCTGGCTGGATATTTGACCACTCATCATAGCAGAATTGGTATAGTTAATTTAAATAGGTGGGATTCCTTATTCCTGCCATGGACCCAGGTTTGTGAGCATAGTCCACGAATTTTCAATAAGGTTGAAGTTGGGGCTTTGAGAAGGCCATTTTGAAAGTTTATTCTTAAATCTGTTTTTATGTGTGTTTGGGATCATTACTCAGTTGTGTCCAAGATTCAACCATCCAGCTGTTGATCTGAAGTAAAGCTGAAGAATTTGGGGGTAGCCCTCCTTCTTCATTATCCCATCCATTTTGTGCAATCTACCAGTACTGCTGACAGCAAAACAGCCCCAGAGAATGATGCTACCATCACCATGCTTGACAGCTGGTACAATTTTCTCAGGTTTGAAACCCTCACCTTTAGTCCTCCAAACATACCTCTTCTCACTTTTCTCCACAAGGCATTTGGCTAATCCACATGTGCAGCTGCAAATTTCAGTCAAGCTGGAAATTGGTCAGCACCTTCTTAGTCCATGCTGATGTAAAACCTGTCTGATGTAAAACTTGTTTGTCTGGTATCTGGTTCCTGAAAAACCTAACCAATTTCCTCTCACCTGAGGCTGACACTTTGGGGCTTCTTCCAGACTTTGGCAAAGTGATGACACATCAAAATAACTCGTGCTTATGTACGAGAGTTTGAAGTGATGATCTGAGTATTGGTCAATCCAGTGAGTGCTGACAAACAAATCCTTTTTATGCAGGGAAAGAGAAACTACCAGTTGTGGTCAATCATGATCATTAACAAGAAGAATTTGGCCTTATCAAGTTAAAAGACACTGCAGAACCTTCAGCATCAGCATTAAAAGATTTAAGTGAATGTATTGTGCTTAACAAATTTATTAAACCACTACCCAAATGTAAGGTTTATGCCATAACTGCCAGAAATTAACAGTAAGGGTAATTACCAAAATCATAATGATACATAATGATTTTTATGTATCATTTTGTATGTATCATTAAAAGACCATTTTTACCATGACATTCATGCCCGTGATGAGTTTATGTACATTTCTGAGCACAGCTGTAAATTTCGAGGGTAACGTTCCAGAATTATTTTATTCCTTATTCCTAAGTTTTGAAAGTTCCCTAGAGACCAAATTTTATGCTCAAAAGATTTTAATGGACTGTTCAGAAATATTATCCAGTCCCTCACTTTGACCAGTTGGTACTCTAGACCCAACACATATTCATGATATGATACTGTGTCTAACTTCAGCCTGCTGATTAACAATACAACACTCACCTTGGAGTTGGATTTCTTCTGAATGCCTTCATAGCTTGCTCCTTCCTCTGGCTGGGGAATTCGAGGGGCTTTTCTATCAGCAATGAGCTGCACAGACTCCACCTGCACCAAGAAACCAAGAAACAGCACACGCATGACAGCTTAATCTTTCAGCTGAAGCACAGAAAGAACCAGGGCTGATGGGGTAGTATAATGTAGGTTTTCTATTCAATAGATGGTACAATCCAAATTACACTTCTTGTGTAATTAAAAGGACTAGTTCTTCTTGTAATACTGAATTCCATGTGGTTACCATAGCCTTGATGCCCTCTGGGAAGAGAAAGCGGTTGTACAGTGTGTCCACAGTGTCATTGGGCTCAACGTCACATTCCCTCTGCAGCAGGATTGGTCCGGTATCCAGTCCATCGTCAGCCCAGAACACTGTGAAGCCAGCTTTCTTATCGCCATGGATCAGAGTCCTGGTGACATATAAAAGGGAAACAGCTAGAGCTGCAGGCCATAATTACATCAGTTAATGAAACCAGAAAAAACGCCACATTCAGGGACTACCTTGAGGGCTGTGTCAGCAAACAGTTAAATGGATAATCCTGGTCCAGGACTGCCGAGAAGCTCTAGTGATCTTCACAGGGAAGAAAGCAAGAATGCCTGGTGTGGAGCCAGAGGCTATTATAAATGGGGTCGGGGGACCTCGTGTCCTTGAAGTGATTGGTTTGTCTTAGGCAGACATAGTGATAGTGGAGCTTCCGTGATTGGTCATGCCAGAAGGTGCTTCCCATAGTGAGATACTGAGTGAGGTTTGAAAGAGAACCAATAGCTAAGAACAGAATGAGATAAAGAAATGATACAAGGAGAAAGTATGGCAATAAACCCTTGTTAAGGTTGCAAGGGAAACAAGCTTCCTATTGAGGCAGCTCAATGCACTGACTGTGACATGTTTGGCATGCCATAAAGATTCCACATGGAGGCAAATTTGTCTGATCATCTGGGATTCTCTCACTGTTTTGGTTTCATTATTTTTGAGCGGATCTATAAACTGGCTCATGCTCAGTCTGATCCATCAGAGACGTTAGAAACGACAGTCTCCTCACTGGAAGAAAGTTCAACAGAAATGTATTTTCCATAATGCCAAAGAGGATGTTTTTTTTATGAAACACCAACAGCCAAACCAGGAAACATGCCAACTGTGCTGTTGCACTGGTACAGATACATGCACAGTGAAATAACTACCTGCCCAGTGGTCTCACCAAGATGGCTGATGGGTTACAAGTCCTGCCACTTTAAGTGAGCCATATATATATATATATATATATATATATATGGCTCCTGTAAATAACCCTCTGAAGCTGCAGGCATTTAAAGAAACTCAGAGGAAAGACATCTGAAAGCAATACATAACTTAAGCTCCTGTTAGCATGCTGTCACGCTAGCATTACATTATGGTGAGTCTCATTAATAACCTTTCACAGACAGGTCTGTGGACATGCCTCTGGCAAGTTGTAAATTGTGTGTCTCTGTGATCTTTTGGAGATAGAAAGGGTGGGGAACCAACAGACTAGCAAGTAGAGGAGATAAGAAAACCAGGCTGCCAAGAATTTGGGGTCAAACAAAGCTGGTTTAAACCTACTGGACACCAGAGAGGACAGAGCAATTACTTCATTACGTTGTGTTGTTATGAAGAGCAGGACAGAAACCTCTGGAAGCTAGCTTAT
The DNA here is from genome assembly GCF_007364275.1 of Archocentrus centrarchus. Classification (NCBI taxonomy): domain Eukaryota; kingdom Metazoa; phylum Chordata; class Actinopteri; order Cichliformes; family Cichlidae; genus Archocentrus; species Archocentrus centrarchus. Next base: position 19,273,670 of record NC_044368.1, read on the forward strand.
TAACTTTTTAATGAGAGAATTACATGTAACATCAGCACATTTGCTTACTTTTGGGATTTAAATTTAAACTAATACATTAGCCTATGCAGCGGTTTTTATTACAGATCAATGAACTTTTTGTTGTTTGAGAAACAATGCTGTACTTTACATTTCAGAAACAGAGTCTTTTGCTTTGGATGATTTTTGGCTTGGTTGATTTATGCATTTTTATTTTATATAATTTCACTTTCATTTTAAGCTTTTTCTTGCACACCACTTGTTGAACTTACAATAGTAATTTCTGGAAATAGTCCCCTTCCTCTTTGTGTTTTAACCCCTTTGTTTCATCACTCATTTGTAGCTTCTTATTGCCACCCACTGATTACATCTATCTCTGCATACTTTCTCCTTTCTGCAAATTCTTTTCTTTACACAAATGGCCCTCCCTGCCATTGATAACCACATGCATCACACCATTAGGCGCTCTACCACAGCAGACTTTGAAACACATCCTAAAGGATCTTAGAAGCCTGTTTGTAAAATCTTGCTGTCTTATGATAGCAAGACTTTAAAAGCAAAATAAATCAGGGCTAAGTTAGAAAAAAGTTATTTGAGAAAGCATGATTTTTTTTTTACATGTAACTGCTTTGTTAAATAAATGGAAAAATTCAAGTGAACAGTGTCATCATTGAGTGGAGGGGCCTGCTTTACCTTTGCAAGTGATTACCTTCAGAAAATATGTCTAAACATTTGCTCCCACGGCTCCCTTCCTCCACACCATGAAATAGTAGAACAATATAATAATCTCCATGTGGTATGGCACATCCCAGGCTGTTAAAATGAACTTGTTTTGAACCCCACTTCCCTGCCCTTCTCTCTCACCAATTGATGGCTGAGGCTCCTCTGTGCAGGGGCAGGATGGAGGGGTGGTAGATGATGGAGCCATGCTTTGGGTGGTCGATAACGTTCATGGGGATGAACTGTGAGCAGAAGGGCATGACATTGAGCTCGGCACCCACCGCCTTGTAGGCGTCCACCACTTCTGGGATGGGCTTCCCCTTGACCCGCCACCGTGGGAACTTGAACACAGGTGTCCCATCTTTCTCTGCTGCCATGGCTAGAAGGGAAGAGGACACTTCAGGTGTGCAGTTTTGATAGCTACTGTAAGGCCTTGTGGAAGCCCTGAGTAAAATCACAAGTTAAATTCTGTAAATTCAGATAACACAAAGACTACAATTAAAAACAGATATGATATGGATTCGGTCAGACAAAGAATGTGTTGTTGTTGTCGATGAGCTGTTGTGGACATGGGTTCCAAAGTGGCTTGCAGTAATGCAGCTACAGTGGCAGACAGAGGCTACGTGCACTCTGTGAGATTTTGATGCACAGAAGTGTATCAGCTACTCTGTAGGGACTGTGACTGTACATGAGCTTGAATGTGTGACCTAAACTAACACTGTGCTTGCAAATTAAAGTCCACTGAGCTCGAACTAAACAGCTTAGAATAAGTGAAGAAGATAAAAAATGTAATGATATAACGATGTTAATGTCAATAAATAATATATACTTTCAACCTATTTTAAACAGTGACCAACCACATATTTTAATGGTGACCTTCTTTTAAATATAAGCTTTTTGTACCTCTGGTCTTTGATAAATAAAATAAAGAGAGATGGGAAGTGATGTGGAACAAATGCCCCTGACTGGGGGCCATTGTGGAAAATTGTGGTGGTTCATGGTTGGTGTCTTGGAGTCTTTAAAGATTAGGATTAAAAATAATTGGCACCATGTAACAGAGAAACTGCTTCTAGATGATGATGATGATGACCATATTGGGCATTGTTATACAGCGCTTTTTTATTGCTTATTCTTCAACATGCACGCTGTTATAGATCGTGGGCCTGTATGACCTTCCCTTTGGATGGTGGAAACCAACTGCTTACAGTTACTGTTTGAGCAAAGAAATGTCTTTGGCATATGCATCTAACTTAATACGTTTATGGCCCTTCAGTTTGAGAGACTTAAATTTGCATTTGTGAATGCATTATGCAGACAAAAACAAGTCATCTTCAGGCATATGGGGCCAATGAGGGTCAGGTCCTTCTGGGCTTTTGCCAACTGTGTCCAGTTGTTAATCTAGCATTGGCTACGGTAAGATAACATTAACTGAAATGTGCTTTACAATATGAAAAACAACTTGTGGAGACCTGAAAGCTGCCTGTGAAGGGTAATATATAAAAATTCACTTTACATTGTTAAAAGATGCAATAAACTGGTAAGCAAGGATGTTATATGAAACTCTTTGTGTGGCTATGTGTGTAGATGGTTCACGACAAGTGACTGAACAGTAACATCCAGAAGAGAGCTCTTCAGATTTTCACTTTGTTAGCACTGCAGAATGTGAATGCAGCAATGCTTGGTCACATTTCATCGCCCTGTCTCAGTTAGTTCAACATGAGTCAGATAAGATTAGATTGACTCTTATCCACAGTAGTAAAAACCAGGACTATATGAACACACACAGTCTGTAATAAGCCTGACACAATACACCAGCTTTCTCCAGCTCAGTCCTACAGCTGTCTCGCAATTCAACAACATGACACTGATGCTGCAGGATGACAACACTGACCCCACAAACTCTTATGAAAACTACTATGCAGTACCAAACAAAAGTTTGGACAACTTTTGATTGGTACTGTATAAACGGTGGGGTCAGGCAGTGTAGGAATCTGTTCAAGGCTAGAGATCATAAAAGAACAATGAAGTTTTAGAAGATAGAAAGCTGAGGAGCAGAAGCCAGGAGGCAGCTGATGATGCTTCCTGATAAGATTGCATCACACCAAAGTGCACCCTCCCTGTTGCAGATTTTTCACCTCCGAGCTGCATCTCTGGGCCACACAGGGCCTCTCCTCACACAGACAATGGAGCCACTATCCCACAACTAACACAGGATAAAAGCCTGTCTTTGTCCAGGAGCACTGTAGTCAACATGCATCTACCTCAGCTGCAGCACAGGCCGCTGGTGACCCAGACTTAATACCAGGGACACCTACAGGCTGTTATTAGTTTTGTACAAATTAGATTTTTAATCTCTCGTATTTTATATATGATGTCACAGCAGACACAGTCACAGTAAGACTAAAGTTTAAAAAGTAGCACTGTAATCTAGGTGTTGTACTGCTGCTCTGCCCTGAGAGGCCAGTATGTTTTTCTCTCTACTACAAAACTATACAACATTTTTCTGTTGTTCTCTGCTCTTTAATTTGAATTATAGTTTAGTTTTCAAGTTCTTTTTGAGTATTTATTTTAGCAACTGAAGTAGTAGTCACACACTCCAAATACATCGCTATTAAGGAATAGTAGCCAGGGGGTCTGGAGCGTCTCCCAGCTGTCACAGACCTAACAGGTAACTTACCCAGGGGGTCAGCCTTGCCATCCTTGTCAGGGACTGTGAACACGCCCACCACCTTGTGGCCCTGCTTCCTCAGATTCCTGTAGACCTCCTGGCCAAACAGGCTCTGGCCAATAATTGCTAGTTTTAACTTATTCTGGTAATAATGCTGTAAAAGGAGAAAACAACACACTAGTTTCAGCTTCACTCAGTGAATTTCAGATATATCTGAAATGCTGCAAATGCTCATACTAAATACTGCTTTCTTTCCCACTAGAAGAGGATTTTAAACAGTCTTTCCTGACTTCCCTACAGTTCAGCAGATGTTACACAACTTCTAATAAGCCTGATACTGAGGCAGTCTTTGCAGCAAGCAGAGGTAAAATATACAGTTGTTAAAGGGGCACTCCAGTGATTTTATACTGCACTACAGTACTGTCATTAAAACATTTGCAAACATAAATGAAAATACAGTGGTATGTGGTAAAAACAAGATCTGTCCAGTTCTAATGACCCTGAATGTGGTATGACCACCTTTATTCTTCAACACAGCCTGAATTCTCTCTGGCAAAGTTTCTTGTAATTTCTTTAAATATTCTTCGGGAACACTTCCAGGCTTCTTCAATGATATTCCAAAGCTTTTCTTTTTATGTGGGCTGCCTTTTGTTCCCTTCATTGTCAAGAAGAAGCCACATAGTTTCAGTAATGATGAGGCTCTGGTTCCACTGTGCGGTTTTCTATCCAGGTATGCTGTTACTCCATTTCCAGTGTGTTTGGGATCATGAAAAATGAAGCTGTTGCCAGTCATAATCTGATGGTACTTTTCTCCATTAATAATTTCATCAATTTTGATCCCCAACACCACTGGCTGAAATGCGGCCCCCGGCCATGACAGAGCCTCCACCATGTTTTTACAGATGACTGTAGACACTGCTGTACCTCTGCCCTGACCTCCTCTGTACATAGCAACAAAAATTTGAACCAAAAGTTTCAAATCTGGATTCATCACTTCTTGTGTAATTTGGCATACTTTTCTCCCTGTTTCCCTTCCTTAAGAATGGCTTCTTGACAGACACCCGTCCACTGAGACAATTTCTGATGAGGTTTCCACAAATAGTAGCTGAATCAATTGAAGTGGCCCTTCAATTGATGCACCTCTCAGGTTCCTGTGTTAGGTCCTGGATTTTTTTTTCCCATATTTCTTAAGAAAATAACTTTTGGATCCTGCTGATCTGCTGTTGTTTTTTTAGGCCTGTCAATTCTTCTTTTGTCCTCCACTTATTCAGATGGTGTGCAGTGTGTCCTGAATTTTTTTCAGGACACACTGCACACCATCCCGAGATGTTTTTGCAGTAGGCTTCTAGTCACAAAGCGCCTAAAGATACAATTAAAAACTGGTTCATTGCTAAGTTGTCTGTTATGTGTAGCAACAATAGTGGTTCACCCCTTGACTCAAGTGCTTTATTCATGCTTGACTGATTCATAGGTCAGTGTTATGTGGCTTAACAAACAAAACAACAGTCCTCTGAAAACTGTCAGCTACAATGACTGGATTGAAAATGAGTGAAAAAGCAGCCAATGTCCAGAGAAAACTTTGAAAGACTTTCACAAAGCCTGGAGTCCTACTGGTCAAGACCACGTTAACAAAAACATCTGAGTCCTTAGAAGCAAAATATAAAGAAATGAGGATTGGCTCAGGAGTTTTGCACAGTACTGTATATTAAATGTGGGGAAAAAAAAAGACAGATTCAGATGACCATCAAAAACTGTTGAAGCAAAAGCCAGGACATCCTGACTCCAAAAAATCCTTTTGGTTACATTTCCCATAACAAAACCTGGCAGCATTTCCTACCAGGGGAAATGTATGACATCACCAGGGTTATCTTCTTAGATAAGACAGAAATCATTATTCTTTGAACCCTTAGAATATTTTATTGTATATCCATTCATTGCATATGTAAAAAGTACTAAGCATAGAGCTCTGTTTGCCTTTCATGGGTCCTTAAATCACAACCACCATTTGTTTTACTGGCCTTTCACTCCGTTGTTGTCTAAAGGGAAAAGCTTTTGACTGACAAGGACCACAAACCTCATCCAAGAGTGAGAAGTGCATGCCAAGAGCGTCCCCCGCATGTGGGAAGCAGGTTTCAGGTTTCCCATGCACATGTGAAAGGTCCTGTCCAGTGCACACTTGACAGTTCTAGCTGCCGAACAGCATATTGCAACGTGCATTAAAAACAGCTATGTACAGTAAGCTGATAAGCTGGTAACAGACTGGAGCCCATATGATGCTACCTCTTCCAGCCCTGAATGGTTGTAACTAAGTCAGTGCAGTCTCCTATGATGATGCAACTTCTCCAGATATTGTAAAGTAAAGGCTCCGTCCAGCGGGAGGAACAGAGAAGTAACGTGGCAAGCTGTGCGCCATCGTTTACTCTGAAAATACAGCAGCTGAGTGACTGATATTAGACCCGAGCCTGGCTCAGTCCTCATAAACCAAAGACGCCGCATGCATTCAGCATTTAACAGAGAAATTTTGAGAAATTATCTTCTCAAAATCAGGTGCAGCTTAAGCATCAAATCCTCTATTTATTTATTATTTGCACAGGCAAAAGCAACGTTACTCACAGACGAAGTGGAGAATTTCCTGAAGACTTGACTCGCCGTCCACAACATGATGGCGGTGTTTTGTATATATATTTATGTGTATTAAATGCAACAGAAATTCAAATAAATCCAGACGCTGCCTCAGGTATATGCGCTGCTGTCTTCACACACCGCCCCTTATGTGTGCGTGCGTGGTGTATGTAGCTGCGCGACTCAGAGGTAGTGAAAGACCGTGGTATGTGCGCGTCCCCGGCAGCTTATATTCGACGACAGCCGACACATTACGTCCTACTGTAGTGGACGTGCGCGTTCCCGTAGTGCTTATTTTACTTCCACGTCGGCGCGGTCACGCGTGGGAATTCTTCCACCAACTTCTCACAGTGGATATAGAGACGGTTTCCATTCAACTTGTCATATTGGTTTAGTCTAGAATCGCGAATAAATGGACTGAATTATAAGTCAAAAGATATTAGTTATAATATTTGTTTTAAACGGAGATATTACACTGTAAGTCTGTTCAGTAGCCAGTTTCAGCCAGAGTAGTTCAAATGGTAGATTTTTTTTTAAAGAAAGTTTCTTAATTTAAAAGCAAGGCATGTAATATAATGTAAATAAAAATATATAATTTGTTTTTAAATCTGGAAATACGTTTCCAGATTAAATCCTACGTTTCAAATTCGTGTGGCCAGTTCGTGTGACTCAAACTCATCCAGTACTTTGGAATAATTTGCATTTTAGTTACGTTTACAGTTACACTTAACCTACAGCCGGCTGTGGATATCAAATTAACTTGTATAGGCAGTGCTAAAAGTTAATTTATGATAATACTTGATGCGAAATGGGTAACACGGGTGTTATTAATCACATTACGGCTCTGTGGCAGATTTAGCCACTTAGAACAGACCTTTAATTAGTGTCATCACCTTGATTACCTACATTTCCTGTCGAAATGGCTGCTGTGATCTCTTACAAAGGTGTATTTAAGGATAAGATCAATAATGATAAGGCCCCTTTTATTTACATTAGTGGGCTATTGTTTCATCAAGCAACAAGCAAGCCACTCGTTTCTGCCGCTAGTTTTCTCATTTCAAATTCTTAATTGAATTGCTATATAGACTAAATTTTTAAATAAATGTAGTAAATACGTTATGAACATGTATCGCTGTGCTGAGTCTCTAACAGATGTAAAACTAATCAGTAGCATTTCGGTGAACCCTGCTAAAAACCGTATCGCACGTAGGTGAAAGATAATGCCAACAATTTAGAATAAAAATATCTGGTAAACGTTAGTTTGCAATGAGTTATTTGGCCATGAAGAGTTACTGTATATTAGTGGTGGGAATGTTTGGCTTTGAAACAACCATGGAAAAAGCCCATATCAATAGTATCAAATGCTTTTGATACTAGTTGTGCAGTTATTTATTTTTTTAAGATTATTATTTATAGATTGAACAAATGATTGAAAAAGTCTAACTTTACCTGTGGTGTAATTATAATTATTGCTTTCCCATACATGTAAAAAAGAAACCGTTTGTATACTTTTTTTGCCACTATACTTATTTCATTAAACTGTACGGCCCATTTTTTCTTGTTGATGCTGTTTGTAATTCTAGAGTCAAAGTTTGTTACTGTATCAGTGTAGAAGATATTGTAGGTTATTGCTCAGCAGTTACTAACAGATGACCTTATGAGTCTCATCCTGGTAGTTTTGAATATGTTTTAATCTTTATTACTTGTATTGAGATTCATTTAAAAAGAAAAGAGCCATTATTTATTTCTGTACTCCCTCTCATATTATTTTGTGTTGAAAAAACACACATTTCATTACAAGTGAGAAATTATTCCTGAAAAAGTAACCTGGCTGTCCTGAAGACATTTTGATTCAATTGAAACAACTCAAAGTGTCAATCCAAGCCCACTGATTTCACTCCTGTTAACTACGATTTAGGTCTTCACAACTTCATGTCTTATTTGAATGACTAAACTTCATGTGTAAAATTGATCAGGTGTTTTTGTCAGCTTTCCTTTGACAGCCCAGCTTAAGTTGAAGCAGCAGACCAACAAATGGTGTCAAATCTTCTGACCTTTGTCTAGAAACACCAAAGTATGTGGGAAGCAAGATAATGTTGAAATCAACCATTTAACCACTAAATACTTACAGGTGTGAATGCACTTATTTTGTTCTAAGTTGAGATATCTAAAGGATGTTTTGGGCTCAAATTTGGTGAAAATATTAATCTTGCAGTACACTACTACTCTGGCTTAACAGTGTTCATCTGCTGTACACCTGCCTGGACTCTCACGTAGAACACGCCCCAATCAAATAAGTATCCAGCACCATCCACACTCAACTGCCCTGCACAGGTTCCTCTGGGGCAAAGGTTCAAACTGACACAGGCTGCAGGTACATCAAGCACTGACTCATTCATGTAACTAGCAAAGGGCAGCACAATCAATCTTACAGCTCCCCAAACTGCCATAATCAGGTTTGACAACATGCTATCAGCCTAAAGGCTTCCTGTAAGCACACTTATCAGGAAGATATTAATGCACTTTTTCAAATAAGGTGATAAAAAACAGTACTGCCTTTAAAGATGTTAAAAATTATAAGATGTAAATGCTATGGTCCAAATGGTTACCAACCTTGTCAAAATCCAAACTAACAAAAGAGCAAAATATGCTGTTATAAAATTAAAAACATGGCCAGGTCATAGAGCCCTAACCTTAAAAAGAGAAAGCTGTATTCAAGAAATACAGCTTTCTCTTTTATGTTTATTACCAGTTCATGGTAATAAACATAAAAGCGATTACCTCATTTGAATGCTGAATGAATATTTGAGACACCAAAAAGCAGAGGAAATAGAAAGCAGGGAGCAGACGTGATTTATTTGTGAACAGCTTCAACAACATCAAAAAGAGGTAAGAGCACTGTTGGTGGGTGCTGCTCAGGGGAGGGTTCCCACACTGCTCTTCTTCACTTCCTTCCTGCGCCACGGTTTGGATCTAAAAAGTGCTGGTTTCTGTACTGCAGTCGATCAATCACAAAGTACAATTCAACCAAACGGATCAGGTCGGGGAGTGTGTGGTATATGATTAACTATCAAATAAAATCATTAACACGTGGTGCTCCTGGGTAAGAAGCAGAGCTAGAAGGCAAACGGGACAGCATTCCTAGAATGTCTTTAAACATTCTGGGAATAATTTATTTTGTGTTGCCACAGGAAACACAGTAGCTGAAAACACCGGTGAATTATTTTACTACAAACAAGGCGCCAGTGCTGCTGACCTCAAACACAGGAAAACTTAATCAAATGGAAACATACTTCAATCATCTATTAATGAGAACGCTTTTTTCACCATTACTGTGTTTCTTGCAGGACTGCTAAACAAATCTTACATCAGGTTCTTTTTAACTCTCCAATCAGTCTGTTAAATGTGTTACTATCATTTTGGTGCATATAAAAGAAGGGTGTGGCAAGGTCAGGCACATTTTATTCAGGACACAGGACCCATGCTAGTGTTACACAGTCTACAACAAGCTACAGGTGACAGATGACAAGACATTTCCCTTTTCACATCAGAAAGTCAGCTGGAGCGCAGATGAGGTCACAGGAAGCGAATTCCTGCACCAAACTGGACACCATCACATATCCTACAAGCAGAGAGAAGAAGAGAAGTCAGGAAATACCGTGTCAGGCTCTCATGCTTAAGAAGACATTTCCCACAAATGCTGCTACCAAGCAAATCCACACTGTATTTTATGTCAATTATTGATTGGTGGCAATAATGAGGTTCCAAATATGTACACCGTTTTAGCACATGCAGTTATTTAAAGTGGAGGAGGAAGACCAGCTGCACTTTGCAGGTGTTTAGGACTTCCAGTCAAATGGATCTGTGTAGCTCTGTGCTTTCACGTCCCTCTTCTGTGGAACCAGCTCCCACTTTGGATTCAGGAGACAGACACCTTTGGCTCCCTGGCGTTCTTGGACTGCTGCTTATCAAATTGTCTCCTGGATGTTTGTAAACAGATGCTCTACCCCCCCGCTGTCCTGTCTTCTTCTGACCTGTGTTGGACTGATCTCCCTGACCTAGCTGCTGATGAACTCTACATCTTATCAGAACTGTTAGCTGAGGAGGGAGTTTGAGTCAGCCCCACAGTAGCCCGTAGTACAGTAGTACACCAAGGGGAAAAAAATAACTACCTCAACCCTTTAAAAGGAGCACTCACAGGACTACAGGACTCCTACCTGTCTCCACTCTGAACTCCCATGGGCACACAGTAGTTGAGCTCCAGTCTGGCAATATTTCCGAGCCGCAGTACAATGCCCGCTCCGTACGACCAGCGAATACACTCAGCTAGCTTCTGAAGGTGTGCTCGAGGACCGTCACCTGCACATAACACGCAACAATGTCACAGCACAACTTGGACACTGAGGTTTCCCTGGATTGTCTCTGTTACTTCAACAGTAGATGGATTTAACAGGGCAAATATGGATAAAATGTGCAATAAAAGTACCACTTCTGGGGAATTTATGAAATAAAAGAAAATATTTATCTCTATATTATAACTATTCATTTAATTTACACTGTATGTTATTAGACTGTATCAGTCTTATTCAACACCATGACTCTACACTTGTTTTTCAAAGCTCAGAACTAATAGAGTCAGATTTCTACTAGTCAGGTGGAATTATTTTCATCTCAGCTTAAACAACAGCTCATTCAAAAAAAACTTTCCTCAAAAGTTTCACAGAGCAACACAGGACAAATTATATGTTGTTCACATCAAATGGAGCATCATGGTCAAGTTACCAAATCAAGATTACAGGTAGATGATAAACATAAAGGCAACATAAAGAGTCCCAAATTGTACAAATAGGTGAAAGTAGAAGAAACAACAAAGGAGAAAAGAAGCTGAATTTCAAGGATCCAGAATCATGTGGGATAATGCTCAGTTCACCCACCGTAGTTGAGATTGCAGAGGTTTCCTGCGTTGAGAAAGAAATGTGTTCTAAAAAGGTCTCCGAAGCCTCCCTTGCCTGGTCTGAATGGTAGAGGGGTGTAGAGATGCAGACCACCTGCCCAGTACGCCTCTCCACCCAGATAGTCACCTAAAACACAGAGGAAATGTACCCACAATGCACTGCACATTACACTAACAATAGGGACACATTCACGCTCCTAAGCTCCACATGTGTAGCACTGATGGTGAATGGTGTATGTACCCACAATGCACTGCACATTACACTAACAATAGGGACACATTCACGCTCCTAAGCTCCACATGTGTAGCACTGATGGTGAATGGTGTATTTGGTCAGTCCACATACACAGTATCAGTCAAAAGTCTGGACGCACTCATTCATATGAATGGATGTATCCAAACCTTTGACAGGTGCTGTAACTACGTGTCCCATGCAAATTAAATTAAATAGATTAAATTAAATTGGCTTCATGCTGAACAATACAAGATTTATTTATTAAAACTGGAACAAGAAATTCAGAGGAACAGTAGATTTTATAAGTGATTATACAAAGCTTCACAAATGTTCAACATGCACACCGCCTGTGACACAACACATGTAAAGTCAGTAGTCCCGCTCCTGTCAGACACGCTGTAGCATGTCTTGTGTAACAGTCTTTTTTTTTTTTTTGTGCCATGTGCAAATCTGCTTTACAGTTGGTGCATTTCTATTGAATGTTATTGAAAACGCACACTGCACACTCTTGTTTGACTGTGTGCGAGCACGTTATAACACACAAAATGCCTTTTTGTTTCTGGTGAACACCATTCTTTAACCAAAAAAAAAAAAGCTGGGTTAGTTTTACACATTTTGTTCAAATTTGAGTTCATTTGAGCCAGAATTGACTTTGTTGTTAAGACTATGGAATAAATGTTTTGTGGGACACTCTGTATAATATTTGCTTTGCCTTTAAAACAATTTTACTTCCAAGAATCTTGAGAAACGTGTCTCACCTCTTGTGGGTTAGGCCCATCTCAGAAGATGTAATCCCAGTGTAGGAGTCAAATATGGGCTTGCTGTGTATGTGTGTGTTTGTGTGTGTCTGTGTACTATACTGGCACCTGGGTTGGGGGTGTGTCACTGTGGGTGTGTTTTTGTGGTTATTTGTAATTGTGCTCACCTGTTAACGGGCTGGCGTTTGCAGTAATGGTGTGGGGTGAGCTATGGGAGCGAAATCTTCTGTTGACCGTTTTTATATATAGGTATTGTATTTCTGTGTGAGGTTTCTGTGTGTGGCCTTAAAGGTTCATTGATTTTGAGGGTCACTATTGAGCCGTAATACCCAGACTAAGTCCAAAGATAGTAAGAGAGTTCTTTCAGGTGCTCGGTATTACATGAAGTGCACTGTGTTTGTATGTGCCCTGAATGGGTGTTGTTTTTGTAACGTTTGTAACCTACTGGAGTGAAATAACAAGATCAAGTATAGAAATGGTAACATTTTTGTGAGAGTGTATGTTACAGAAGGCCTTAGATGAATCCCAGACTTTTTCCATGTACTACATTATTATAGTGTTCCAAGTTTGTTTTAAAACAGCCACTTTACTGTAAATACTGTAACATAAAGACTGACACAATAATTCCCATGTGCAATTTAGACTTTTTAATTGTTCTAATGTAATCCAGAGCAGGCTTATCATTACTATCAAAATTGATTTTACCTTCACTCTGTGGTCCAATGCTGTACATCCCAAATCCTCGTACACTGGTTGGGCCTCCAAGGTAGAACCTGGACAAAATATGTTACTTAACCATCCACTGAGGGCACAGCTTGATCTCAAAAATCACAAATGCAGCATTGAAAGAAGAAAACTGAGTGAAGAAGGCCTAAAAAAGAAAGCAGTACCACTTGGACATAAGCACAAAGGTTTAAAAGGCAAAGAATAATGAATAAATGTGCCCCTTAATACCCAATTCCTTAATTCCTAATAAATCTAAGTATCTGCTTCATGCTGATAAAGAGCTCAGTTTAACTACTACTATCAGCGACTTGCTGAGGTCTACTGCAGCAGTGGTGGCGAGACAAAGTCAGACATTAGCTCTTGGATAATTCAGGTATACCTGTCAGCAATGCAGGACAGCTGTCCTCCAATAGGATACAGCATCCCACCCCACAGAGAGGCAGACAAAACCTGAGAGGACACAAAATGCTGATTATACACATCGCGGTTCATTTAACACAGCTAGCTGAGAGACACACTGGCTGTGCAGAATGATAAACTGAAACCTGAGATGCTACTGATTACTACAGAATCATGCTGAACATGTTTAGTGTGACTCATTTTTGTCTTACAGAGTCCCAGAAGAGCCGTCTGTTGAGCTGCAGCTCAAAATCCTCCTTCAAGAAGCTGGCGTCTCCTCCAGTGTATCCAGCCAGCTCCTGCAGGGAAACACGCACACCGCAGTTATGATACTGATTTGGATATTGATAACTTCTTCAGCTTCTAGGAGCAGCTTTTTCAGACTTGATCTATTTTTGTGAGTTTAGATGCACTGAAAAAAAAGTCTCATGCAGCTCTCAAACTTTACTTTTTTTCAAGAATAGAATTCAGATTCAGGCGTAAGGAGCAGAAATTTAAACCTTATCAGAGACCCCAGGGTTTTGTGCTTGAGCTCAGGCTACTATAACCAAGTCGGTCAATGTTGTGTCCCATGACATATGAACTGTGGCTGTCACCATCTTGGTGTGTTCATTAGACTGAGGAAAATTAGAGGCTCTGTGTGCCCTAGGCTAGCAACCTAACAACACACAGAGAAGCAGACCCTGCTTTCTTCCTCCTTTTGGTGAGCTTGAGAGTCAAAAAGGACCATGATGTTATATTTAGTAAGAGTGACTCATCAGTATTTACTGAGGTCATAGATAGGGGTTGAAAATGTACACAGTTTTGTACTCAAGTCCATGGCAAAGTCACACTAGCTAGGCTGTCTGAGGCAAAGTGGGATTAAGTTGTTACTGTCTGTCCCATTTGCTCACACTGACTTGGGAAAAAAGGCTTTTATTTACTCTGCACCCTCCTCATGGAATAGATTACAGAAAGATTGGAAATTGACAGAATTCATTTCACTGAGTGCCTTTAAATTGAGACTGCAGACTTTTGTGGCTGATTCCATAATTTGTACTTGTTTCACTTAATTAATGTTTTAAAATTTTAATTCAGTGTTTTACTTATATTCTGTTGCTGCCTATCTTGGCCAGGACACCCTTGAAAAAGAGATTCTTAATCTCAACGGGACCTTCCTGGTCAAATAAAGTTTAAATAAAAAATAAAATAGACACTTTTTTACACAGCCTATGGTGGAAGTGTATGACCCTATGGTCATAACAGTCTTTTCTCTCATTCAAGTGAAGTTGAATACATATTTAAAACAGTTGCGAGGCACAGACAGGCACCCTCTCCTTTCAGACTTTTAACTCGCAGCTGTAACTGTGGCAGATTTTCTTTAAGTTCTGCAGAAAATCAGTGTTGGGCTCTAAAAAGAAGAAATTCTCGTGTGTAAAGGTGCTTGGCAAATTTTGCGATTGCTACTTTTTCAAAACTAATTTGAAGGAAACACACGTAGCAGAGTGTGGACAGATGTGGACGTGTGTGCACACTTACCTGGTTGATGCGAAGTAAGGCACCTCTGCTGGGAAAGATGGCAGAATTTCTTGAATCGACTGACACGGTGTGCTGCAAACAAAACCCACAGGAGTTGTGCTGAACTGGTGCTACAAAGAATATGACTTCATAACTATCACAAACAACTGAACACAACATCAACCAAAGGCAAATGTTGAAAGTAACTGTAATAATTAACTGGCATACAGAGAGGGCGGACTTCAGTGAGTGTCCACTCTCCTCTCGCACAGCGAAGGAAGCGCTGCGTGCCAAGCAGCCCAGCTCCCTCCAAACCCCCTCCCACTTCAGCGTGTGGTTGGTCATCCCGAGAGGAAACTGCAGAGAGAGAGAACTTTAATTCAGGAGTTTCTGGGTGCTGCTGCAGACACACAAACACAAACGCAGCCGCTCACATTTAGTTCTGCAGATACACCTCTGTCGGTCTCTTTTAAGGAGCTCCACGGAAACTGTCCGGTCACTTTGTACATGTTGAGGGTGAGGCTGAAACAGACAAGCACAAGTTAAAAAAAAAGGATTTAGTCAGCCAGGGTGTCATACATTACAAACATAGGAAAGCAATCCTGTCAACTTGTCAGTAATGGAAACCAGGAACAAGGTTTGTCTAAGCCTCAGAACACATGATTAGCTATAAGTTATGTTTGTAACCTTGCAGAGAGCGATACGCATTACCATGAATTACTTGATACAACGACTTGCAGGGTGACTTTCTGCTTGAAACACGATGCTTACGTTATTTTACTTTGCACACAGAAACAAAATTATTTCATAAATACCAAAAACTAACAGGGTCAAAATTATAAGACCCCTGATGCTAATGGTCAATTGTGTATCCTTTTTGCTGGATAACAGCCTGCAGTTGCTTGTTGTGGTTTTCAACAAATTTCACACACCACTCCTGAGCCCTCCCAGCTCAGTCTTCTCATGCTCCTCCAGATTTGATGATCTTCTGGCATGGACCTCGGTCTTCAGTTCACTCCACAGATTTTCAGTGGGATTCAAGTCATTGTTTTGTGCAGGCGGATCATCCCCACAGCATAACACTTGCATCACCATGTTTCACTGTGGGGACAGTGTTCTTTGCGTTGTACGCCTCTCCAGGTTGTCCTAAGCATACTTCAGTCTGGCTTGAAGACGTCTCTTCTGCAGACTGGAATTTTTCTTGGTCTGCAACCTCAGAGTCCATTCCTGTGCAGGGTTCTATTGATTGTCTTCTTTGAGACTGCAACAGGCAGTTGTTCTGGGGTCTTTAGACACACCTCTCACTAGTTTTCTTTCCAGGGTCTTTGAAATCATTCATTTCCCATCCCTGTCAGGCTTCTTCTGTACCCTGTGGCTCTCTTTGAATGTCTTGATACATCTCACTCCAGTTCTCGGCACCTGGAAACACTGTAATAACCTGGTATATCCATCGCGTGCTTTGTGAACAGCAACAATTCTTTTCCTCAAGTCTAAACTGATTTCTTTTGTTTTTGCCCTGAAGCTTTCTAAAGGGCCCACTCAAACCCTTGCTGAGGTTTTTATACAGTGTGTAAACTGAAAGATAACCATGAGTTTTAACTTGATTTTACAAGCTTCGGGTATTACAAAGATAAAGCTCATCACTGTTATTGTGTGCAAACAGAAATAATTTATGCTTTCTAAAGAAAATCACTTAAAAATGCTACCTTGAAAATCCTTTGCTCTTAAAATGCACTTGGGAAAACAAAAACTGATCATTTTGACCTCGTGTATATTTATAGATCACTGCATCTTAAAGAAGGCATTTCTAAGGCATGAATAAATTATTTTCACTGGGAAAAAACTTCCACATGTATAACCTTGAACAATCACACGGGGGGCTTTCTGTCACTTCTGCATCAGCATGATTGGCTAAAGGACTGACCTCATTCCACTAACCTGTATGAAAGGTGCTAAAATCAGGATGATTTATCCAGGTTTAGTATGAAATGCAGCTCTTTTTAACTTTGACGCTGTTAATGGGCAAAGCAGGGCTGTGAAACTCTGAGACGTTTGTGTCTCGAGGTTTCAAACCAATCTGACGTCCATCGCCACAGTGACGCGGACTCGCCATTTTTGCTTTCATCACATAAAACACATGATATTCTGTGAAACAATGGCACCAACAAAATTAATTCTAAACAAGGCTACTTACTTACTATCAAAAATTACAATCAACACATGTTTTGGGGGAATGTTTTTGGATTTGTAAGAGGGATGAAGGGGGAGGTGTGGGGGTTCAAAGTGTTGTTAAAGTAAAGTCCGTGAACAGCGTGAAGGTTGATGGTCTAGCTTGAACAGTATTATGCATCTATAGTGAGAATCTCAGGATCCTAGACGAGATCGTTTGAGTTATTGAGATTTTCAGAAATGTTGGTGCTGCCCTTTACCTTCAGGTCAAGGTTGCAGAGATTTGACCTCGTCTGAGATTTTTAGTAGATGCATCTATAGGTCACATCGTTCTCGAGTTATGGCCAACATTAACGTTTTTGTGGAACAGACGCTGCCACCACCAAGGCTGTAACAACAGCTAGACTTTTATTTTGAAAGCTAAAAAAGAGGTGACCACTGCAATCCTACTGAAAAACAGTGACAACACATTGGTGAGCTCTTGTGAACATACTTGCGTTCAAAGTGTCCGGGTTGGGGCTTAAAGAAAGACAGGCCATAGGACGTCTCCTTGGTCCCGTAGGAAAACTGGAAGGTAAGCTTCTCAGCTCGCCCGAGCATGTTGGGCAGCTTCAGACCCAGAACCTGGAAGCCAGGACAGAGGGCCACAAACACACAGCCAGTAACTAGACAGTTCTGAGGTACTTCAGGCCAGTCAGCACTGACAATGACACAGGTCTATTTATCAGCACAGACCGGACAAGTTACTCATCACCATTAAGGCATACAGCATGAAGAACATGTGAGGTGTCCTCTCTCACCATGCTTCCTTCATTGTTGCCAACCATAGTATTGTAGCTTCCTGTCAGTCTCTTGATCTCCGTCACCTCAAAAGTCACATCGAGGCCATTGGGCAAAGCATCTGTGCCTGAGGAGGGAACAAAAAAACGCTCCTGTCAGCTGAGCGTTTAGCCATACAGTGCAGTTACCTTTAAGGATTTTCCCCTGCTCCATGATGAGGATATACAGTAAACCTCTCACTGTTTCTGCTGGAAACTATTTTGGCCTTGAAGTCTGATCAGGTACCTTCAGATGTGTCGATTAGAACTTCCACCTCTTTGAAGATTCCCAGACGGAGCAGCCTCAGTCTGGCAACATGAGCTCTTTTCATCACCTGAAAAAGACCTCTGCACTTATTTACTGAGCCTCCACAGACTCATTCAGAGAGCTGTGATGAACAGTACACTCAAGATACTTACATCAATTAGATTTCTGGCATGGAAAACATCAGAGATCTCATAGCCGAGCAGATCCTCTTTGGTTCTCCCGAGGCCCTGGATGTTGACATGCTGGACAACCACCTGTGATCAAGGATAATTTACTGGGATTAATTTCACATCATCACCAAAAATACATGAAGAAGTCTAAATCAGGCCTAAATGCTGAAAAAAAATATGTATAACAATTGTTGTAATTTCCTAAAAGTGAATGCAGTGATTTTGTTCAACCTCCTGAAAGTCTGCATCTTCATTTCATATTTGTTGCCTCATGGAGCCCTAAACCACAAAGGCATCTATTAATGTGCGGGTGTGATGAAGCACACAAAATAAAACATTGTATAATGGGAGATTGTAACTGGTGGTGTAAAATGCACCAGTGGCTTTTCTGCTTACCTCTGCACTCAAAGCACTTTAGAGTACGAGCCACACACACACACACACACACAGACACACACACACACACACACACACACACACACACACACACACACACACACACACTTTCATGTAGCACTTTATTTTATTATTTTATGCCTTTAAGTGCTTTAAGTGCATCATGCACAAGCTCAGGGTTCAGAATCTTGACAAAAGACTGCAGGCTGAAGAAGCCAGGGAACAATCCACTGACATTCCCATTAGAAGATCACCCACGCGATCTCCTCAGCCATAGCTGCCCCAACAGTGGTCAGTGAAACCAGAAAAGCTCTACACAGATGGAATCTATTTTCAGTGTGTCCGTATCTAAAAGCTACAAAAACAACTGTTTAATTGCAGTCTTGGCAACACTGCACCTTGGCTATTCCTGAGAAACTTCTTCTTGAAGATTTCCTTCTGTCCAATTGTAGCATGCAGTCAGTGCACATGTATCTGTGCTGCACCAGTGTATCTCAGTCACAAAGAGCCACAGGTTGCCCATTCAGTCACAGCAGAGCGGTAGCAAGGTCAAAAAGAGATTCTGAGCGATGTGAACAGCAGCCCATTATAGACAGCTGTATGCTTACTTACAGCATCCTTCTAGTCAGTGTCTCACTGGCCAAAGTTGCCAGAGGAGGGAAGGAGATTTAAAGTACTATATCTGACCAGACAAGTAGAACAACAGCAAAAATAGGTGAATATAAGTGTGTAGTTCCTCTCAAGGACTTGTGTCCTGTGAATATTATGCCATTACTTCTTTTGTTTTGTTCTTTCCCAAAATTGTCAACTTCTCAAGTACATTATTATATTTATTAATTTGAATGAACTTAGCAACAAATGATACAGAAAGGATGGCTATTTGTGGGCATGCAGGGAGATGATGTCAGTTTTGCATGACTCAAAAGTTCAGAAAAAATTCTCATTACCTTCTACTGTCCTTTTTGTACCACCTAAGACACACGTGTCAGACTCAAGGCCCGCGGCCCGTGATATAATTTTATACGGATTTCATATGGCTGTTATTTATGGCCCACAAGTAAATAGCGCTCCCACCACTTACACTACAAATCCCACAATGCACTGCAACAGCTGTTGTGCAGGCCAAGACTTGTGGACTAACCTGTTTTCAGTGTTGCTAATGACACACTGATCAGTGATCAGTGGATAAAAACATCGGTCAGCACTTTTTACAGTAACATTTAAGCTGCCTGACGGCCAAAAATGGCAAATGAAAAGCGTAAAACAGGGATTTTCCAAACAGGCAAGGCAAAGGACCTGATCGCTGACATCAGAGGTAAACCAGCTGTCTCTCTTCCTCACCTGCGATGTGCAGGGAAAGGAGCAGATTGGTGGGACAGATATGGGAGAAGATGCAGAGGGAGACCTGCACAGGTGAGCTGACAGTGCATCACTGCGTCACACAGCAGGAAATGCTGTGAAGCAAAGTCCTGAAGACAGAACGCGTCATGAGCACCGAAACATAGACAGTGAACTTTATATGAGACGAAGATTTAAATCACTGGCAGTTTGAGAGGAAATAGCTTCTGAATTTGGTGACTTGCCTTTTATCAAAAGGGTGCGCTGAACTACCTGAGGAAATCTGTCAGTTCATGAAAAGTAAAGTAAAAGCCTCAGTAGGGCTCTGGGGTGAAAGGTGGCTGTGTGAGTCGGCCTTTCTCTGCGACATAATGAAGCATCTTAATGCGTTCAACCTGCAGATTCAGGGACGGGACCACGTGTGATTGTCAAAAAAATAAAAATAAATCAGAGCAGGTCTCCACCACTGTGTCTGCAGCTGCACTTTTTGCTGATGAGCTGGACACTCTGCGCAGCAGCGTTTTTCCGACTGTGAAGCTCAGAAATTCACGTAACAGCTTTTACATGAAAAATTTGCAAATTTTCTTTAGCTTGAAATACATTCATTTTTCCTGATGTTATTTTTGAAGAAAATTATAACTTTATATTTTATTTAATGTGCTGAGGAAATTGTTGCTGTATCCTGGCCATTCAAATTCATATTGCTGATGAAAATGATTATTTTTAATTCTGTTCGGCCCTTGACTCAGACTGTGTCATCAATATTGGCCTGTCCTATGACTGAGTTTGACACCCCTGAGCTAAGGTTATCCACTCTGAAACAAACTGTTTTATCTTCGTTCTCTTTATAGCCCCTTTCCCTAAAAGCCAACCTATCTTGTGACTGCCTGCTGAGAGGAAGCAGAGCTTCTGAGCTGTTCCACCTGTTTATGTGCATGCTGTGCCTGCACCAGATAACCCTACAA
This sequence comes from Archocentrus centrarchus, assembly GCF_007364275.1. Taxonomy (NCBI): domain Eukaryota; kingdom Metazoa; phylum Chordata; class Actinopteri; order Cichliformes; family Cichlidae; genus Archocentrus; species Archocentrus centrarchus. The sequence continues at coordinate 19,294,370 of NC_044368.1, forward strand.
ATCAATCTCTGATGAGCGGATATACGTAATATAAAATAATAAACCATACAGCCATGCAATTGACATTTTTTGCTTCTACAACTACTCACATCTTTGTTTTCCAGGATCTCCTGTTTGGAGTCCTGCTCCTGGTCTGGAGTCTCCATCAAGTCATCAGGATGGACACGCAAGTCCCTGCCATGCATTGGGAGAGGATCCAGACTCTGCATCGGAGATAAATGAAGTGCATAAAAGTACGCAATCTGCACCATCTAATGCAAGTAAACACAGCTTGCCTACAAAAAAATTCTACTTTTGCAGCTGATTTTGTTTAAAATGTGTCCATACAGGAGTTAAGTTTTCTATTTCCAGGTTTGATTCTGTAGTTTGATACTTTTTAGTTTGAATTTTGAAGAAAATAGAAAGTCCCATATAAAGAGTCGACGTAACACTTTGTATGGCACCAGACCAGCTGTTATGGAGTAGAAAGGGCAAGAGAGTCAATGGATGGGCTTTCAGGGAGGAGAGTCTGCTGTCCTACAAACACTGAAAGTCGCTGCATCTGGAGTACTAGCAAAGACAGTAGCATTGAAAAGCAGCAAAAATATGTGGGGTATGAGAGATGAATAATAATAATACTCTTCTGGGCAAGTACGTTTTCAGTTATGAAAGAAGTGGAAAATAATTTTACATTTTTTCACACAGTTTTGCACTTTTCCTATTTTTCTTTTAATAATCGGAGGCACCGACGGCTCCATAAAATATTACAATAGGTGGTTTATGCAAAACATGATGACATAAACATGATAGGAAAAAAAAATTCTGGCAGCGTTGCTGGCATTAACATAAGCTGAAGGCAAAGTGGTGGTCGTTTTACCAACAACAGCAATCACTAAGTTTGGCTCCTCGTGTTTTCTTAGTCTTTTTCTAACTGCGTGTCACGGTACATGAAGTACACATGCTGATGAGCCTGCAGCATTCACTGGGCAGGGAGGTCATGGCATAAAATGTACCTAAAGGCTGGGAGTAAATAAGGTTTACCTTAGCATGGACAGTCCCCATTTTAACTACCCGCGCCAAAAAAACCCCCTTCAGTCCACGTCAGCTGCGCGTTAATAGGGAGAAATCAGGTAAATGACAGCAGCTACTTTCTCCAGTACCAAACCCCCTTCAAGGAAGCCGCCATGACAGTTGCTGAGGTTCAGTGCTGCGTTCATGTACTCCTCGTAATGTACGCCAGCTTCAAACAGGGATTACGCTTTCAATAAATGCTGACAGTAAAATGTATTGTGCTTGTGTTTATCTTAGCTCATAATTGAAACAGAAGGAAATAATATAAAATGAACATTTGAGGTTGTTACAGGGTGGTTGTAGTGTCAGTATAAGCTATCTGCTATTACTCCTACTATAGCGCTAAAAAGTAAAAGCACCGTCGTCCCCGTGAGTAACCCCACAAAAGACTCCGTTCATTATTCATCATTTTAGGATATTTTAACACGTTACATGTGATAATGTAACAAAATGTCGCAAAGAGAAGCAAAAAAAGGAAAAAAAGAAAGAATGTAATTGTAAAAGCTAATAAATTTCTGGCTCTTAAAGGCATCACCGTATCTTCTTCGTGTGATTGAATAGAAAGCATCGGGCTGCTCTGATCTGCCTTCTGGATGGAGGTCTAGGCATATAATAAAGCGGACCCAAAAGACGTTTGCGTCACTGGACTTGAACTTGTGTCTACATTAGTCACGTGACGATTCCGCACGCTGACGCGAGCGACTCTTACTACTCAGCGGCTCAGGGTGGGACCAAAGTCACGTTGACAGCGGCTCTCCAGCAGAAGGAAGTGTAAATCTTCTCTTCGTCGAAGTTCCGGAGAAAAAAAAAGTTTCTGAACGGACCAAAGATGTTTGGTGGTTTTCACGACAGTACACTAATAAAGCTGTACGGCACAACCTTCGGCTTCTATTATGTTGAATGAAATACGGTTACCTAACTTCTTGGACTAATAAAGACCTTATGTCTCACAAAAATAAAGTGGTGCTTCTGAGACTGTTTTCACTTACATATGTCTAAAGTATCCTGAACTGTAGTCCTTGAGCTGTATCTGGATAGATCTAATAACAATATGGACATGAGAACAGCAGATTAAAATATATTTACCACATCTGTCCCATCATGTATTATAGCAAGTGAAACATTGTGTCAAAAGACACCAAACGTCTTATTACACTTACGTTTAAGGTTTTGAAGTGCTTTTCTTTTATTCAACATATTTTTCTATCAGTCAAATGACTGCATACTGATTTTTCCCCAAAGGTCCGTGGCCCAGGGGTAGTTTCCTAATTTGATATTCCTCACCGTCTTGACATCAGGCCACTAGGTGTCCTCCTAATCCATAAAACACATCAATGTGCCATGAATGAAAGACATTGTAATCCTAAAAGATTAAAATAATAGGTGATTCCCCAAACTATGAACTTTTACAGTTTCTTAGGGAGACAAAGAAAAATACACCCATACACATTCACATTTATATGACTGGCTAAGTGGTAGATGTTGACCATGATAATATATGTCCATCTAAATAGGAAGATTACAGAGAAGATTCATGGATGTAGTGAAGATACAGAGGGTTGGTGATGCTAGGGTGAGATGGAGGCAGATGATCTACACCCTAAAGGCAGCAGCTGAAAGAAGATTTATACTGCGGTTATTGTTTATTGTATATTCTGGATAAACTTTATTTCATTTCATTTCAGTTCCATTTTATTTGTGTATCAGTCACCTCAAGGTACTTTATATTGTAAAGTAAAGACTCTGTAATAATACAGAAAAAACACCAGCAATCAAATGACCCCCTATGAACAAGCACATGCCGACAGGCTCAGGGTGGGGCAACCATTTGCTCCGACCGGTTGGGGGTGAGGAGAGGAAGACACAACAAAAAACATGCTTTGGAAGAGAGCCAGAGATTAATAATAACTAATGATTAATAATAATGAGTGGGGTATAAACACATAGTCTTCTGGTTCCACAGAAGCGGGGCCTGGAAGCTGAAGACTCTGCCTCCCGTTCTACTTTTATTACCCTGGGACCACAAGTAAGCCATCAAAGCATCATGAACAGAGGGTGGATCAGACTGTGAGACTGAAGGGCACTGTCAATCACAATGCAGTCCTGCTCTAATGCATACCTTACTTTCTCAGCCTTCTGGATACTAATTGGGCCCTTAATGTACAAAATAAAAACATGCTGTATATAAACCCACAAACCCATCAGGAGTGAGTTCAGTGGTTCAAAGACAATAGAGATATTTCCCCCCAGAGTCTCTACATACAGTGAAGACCTCTGGTAATCCTGGTTTAGATGTAGATATTTGAATCCATCTACCCTCTAGTGGCTGATTACAGAAAACCAAATTTCATCCACCCTCAGATTGGTTATAGTGGAGGCAATGTTAGACTCAAGATGGAAACAGGTTGTAAGGAGTTTACAGTTCTGTGTGATGTCAGGCTGTGATGATCCATAAGCTGAAGAACAAAACAAATAAAAAATAAATTAAAAAAAAGCCTGGTCACATGGATAAAGCTGGGCTATGTACAACAGGCCTTTAAGGTGGCACTAATAAACCATTACTTAAAAAAAACTGTCACTTGACTGTCTTAGCTAATTATAGGCCAATCTCCAACCTTCCTTTTCTCTCAAAGATTCTTGAAAGAGTAGTTGTAAAACAGCTAACTGATCATCTGCAGAGGAACAGTTTATTTGAAGAGTTTCAGTCAGGTTTCAGAATTCATCACAGTACAGAAACAGCATTAGTGAAGGTTACAAATGATCTTCTTACAGCCTCTGACAGTGGACTCATCTCTGTTCTTGTCCTGTTGGACCTCAGTGCAGCTTTGATACTGTTGACCATAACATTTTATTACAGAGATTAGAGCTTGCTATAGGTATTAAAGTTACTGCGCTGCAGTGGGTTGAATCATATCTCTCTGATAGACTCCAGTTTGTTCATGTAAATGGGGAGTCTTCTTCACACACTAAGGTTAATTATGGAGTTTCACAGGGTGGGAAATTCTATTTACATTGTACATGCTTCCCCTTGGCAGCATTATTAGAAGGGATAATATCCATCACAGTGGCTATGTCCAGCTTTTACATATAGTCTGTGGGTCTGACCCAAAGCAAGATGATACAGTCTGACATGCGTTTTAATGTAAATACTTAGCCTGCTCATACTTCTACAAATATCCAGTAATATTTGTATAAAATTTAGCTTTTTTATGGAAACAGAATTTTAGGTCATTTACCAAAAACACATAGATGCACCCTGACAGGACTCTCTCTATAGTAGGCAAAAATTTAGTGGCGTGCAGCATTTTTGGTGACATGTTAGAAATCCACTGTCTTTATGTTTATGTGCGTGGGTTCTGATCAAAAAGTACGTTCCCCTCTTCATAGCCTTAGGCTACAGCCACACTAATATCTGCTTATATCTATTCCAGCATAGTGTTAGTCATATAAAGAGTTATTTTACAGACCTGGAGAGGGTAATATATTGATTATTTTAGACGGGAAAAAATTAAATTCTTTAAAAAATTAAACAAATGAAAAAAAATAATCGGACTTATGTTGGAATAAGTCCCAATCAGATTTATGTTGGAATCTTATATTCGCAAATTTCATTTTAACAGAGAGTTTTGAGTTTGAGAAAAACAAACAAAATACTGAGTACCTCCATCACTGCGGAGGAGCCCAGTCTGTAGTCGCCCAGTTTCTCTCTTCCTCTCTGTCCCTGTCTCTCTATCGCTCGCTCCTACCGGCATACTCCAGCCTATCAGAACGCTGGGATTGACCCCCCCCCCCCCCACCACCACCACCACACACACACACACACACACACACTCTCTCTCTCTCTCTCTCTCTCTCTCTCTCTCTCTCTCTCTTCTCCTGCGCTGCCAGTCCACCGAAAGCGGTCCTCCTCCTCTCCTATCACACACACACACACACCCGCACACACACACACACACACACACCGCACACACACACACACACACACACACACACACACACACACACACACACACACACACACACACACGCCACCCAGTCCAGTCCAAACCCCCAGAAAAGCCCCGCTGAATCCTCACACCGTCTGTCAGCATGGGGAGCGCTTGTTTTTCCCGGGACGTTTGTTTGTTTATCCTCCTCATAAATACTTGCGGGGTGATGGGGAATGCCGAACTCGCAGGTAAGAGCTCCCCTTTCCTGTCTGTCTTGCTTTATTGTCAACCATTATAAGTACTTTTTGTGGCGGCTTCTGTCTTGCCGGCTCCAATGAGGAAATAATGAGTGAAAACCTACTTGGAATATTCTCATAAGATCGCTAGAGACTTTAAAAAAATCTTTAAAAGATTCCAGCCTCTTTAAACTTACCATTTTATTACATCATCACGTTACAAAGGTGTGGTAATATAGCAATGAACTTATATGGCACTTGTTTCACTGTGATAGAAGAGCGCTGTGTTGATGCAAAAAGTACATTTTATGGCACTGAAAACTCGCGTTTGCGCACTATTTCGCTCGCTGTCACAAAATATGGATTTAACTTGTGCGTTTCATATAAGTATACTTGATCTATTAGGCTAAGTGTCACCCTGTTGGCAGGACCTCTGCTTTACATCACCGTTTTACCTCTGAGCGGCATTTGTGACTCGCAACTGGGTTTAGTGGTCTCCCAGACTTCACCGGAACTTCTGTTTCCTGCGCGCAAAGGTCAGTTTCAATCGGAAACTTGATCTGTGGTTTCGGCGCTCATTTGCTTTGATTTAGAGGGAGAGCAATGCCTGTTTGCAGAATTTCACTGAGGGGGTGAAACTGATTTAATGAAACGGAGCCCGCTAGAGAGCATCTCGTCTTCGGGTTTGGTGGCCTGTCCAGAGCTGGAGGAGGGGACGAGGAGGAAGATGTGTGTGTGTGTGTGTGTGTGTGTGTGTGTGTGTGTGTGTGTGTGTGTAAATGTGAGATGAGGAGGGGTGGTGGAGGTGACAGGAGGACTTTCAGAAGTCCCAAGAGGAACAGGCAAACACGGAGGCAGCAGGGGCCAATAACGACCCTGCAGCAGCAGCAGCAGCAGCAGCACATTGTTCAGACTCTCACCTCAGGGAACAGGGTGAGAAATCATTACCGAGACAGTGAACCACCATGCAAGCAGGGATTAGACAAACCAAGGGGGACTCACACCAAGGAACAATGTCCCCCTCACAATAATCTAATAAAATAAATGTCTTAACATGTTGCTCTCAACCTCTGACTCCCCCCCTCTCTACTTTGACTCAAATGAGACTCACAAATGTTACTTTTTAATTTGGGAAATTATTTATTGGACATTTCATTTTAAAGGGTGTTCATTGTCTGCAGCTAACCTACACAGTGGCCTTTTATATTTTGATGGAAGCGGAGGCCCAGGAAAGCAGCTCTGTGTTGATGCTGAAGCATTTGACAGTAGGATCCAACACATCCCTGTCCGTGTTTGTGAGTCCCCCCTTAATGTGTGTGTGTGTGCGTGTGTGTGTGTGCGTGTGTGCGTGCGTGCGTGCGTGTGTGTTCACGCTGTAATAAGCTAGCCCTTTGCCCTTGGATTGAGGCCCAGATGTGACCAGCTCCTCTATCAATAACTTGATCAATTGAGGAGCTGTTAAGCCCTTTCCTCTCTGCATGTTATTTGCAGATGCACCTTTACTGCAGAGTTCTCCTTCACTGTCATACAAAAGCTGTCTGCAATTTACTGGAGGCCTTTGGCAAAAATATCTGGGTATTTGAGTGATTTAAAACAGAAAATTTAGTCATGTTAAAGTTGAATAAGGCAACTGACATGATTTCAATCAACTCATTTATAAACAGCTGGAGGAATAGCATGTTTAGGCTGGAAGTTCACAGTGTTTTTAGCCTGTGGCTCTTAACCCTAAAGGGGTGCGCCAATGATACGGTCTCACACTCTGGTCTACAGAAGACTAATATGAAACTGGTTGGAACTGAAACAGAATAGTCTGAGTCATAATGTCTCAAACAGTTTTCACATATGCAGTGAACTTTTGTTAACATTATCTAACAGACGTGCATCTAAGAATGCAAATGTCTGACACAAATGGATCAGGCATCAAACGATCTTTAACGTGCTTCTAATACAAGAATGTGTAATTGTAGTAACAGAAGAGTTTGGGGAATTCACAGTGAGTGGTCATCCAGTGTCCTGTTTGCTCTGCAAGCTCATTGCCAAATAGAATAATTATATTAGTGAGAATGCATCTGACACAATGTCCTGCTTCAGTGCTACATGTAAGAAAGGGCAACCACAGATAATATCCCAACCAGGCTCATGTATGAAAACACAGGATACTTGACCTCTGTATGACTGTGGCTTTGTAGCCTGAGCACATTTACTCAAGCTTTTAAGTACAAATTGGAGGATCTTGTGCTTTACCTGTCTTAATTTAATCATGCCACTTTCTATTTATTCCGCATTTAATCGTTAGTCATTTCATAGGCACACAGAGGTTCGCTGCTTCTTGACGCTGAAAGGAGCCAGGTGATTTGATCTAATTAGGGTGCCTCCTGGACTCTTAGGTGAACTGTTTTGGTGGAGACCTTGAGGCAGACCCAGGACAAGCTGGAGAAATTATGTCTCCGGGCTAACTTGGAAACACCTCAGTAAATGATAAATGGACTGGTACTTATATGGCACCTTTCTACTCAAGTTGAGCACTCAGAGCACTTCCTACTACGCGTTTCATTCACCCAATCACACACACTTTGATACTATGTTTTTATCTTTGCCTAAGCGCTTTTTCTAATGTTCACACACAACACTTCAATGGATGCATCACAGACAACTGTGGGCTCAGCATCTTTCCAAGGATACTTTAACTAAAGGAGCTGGGGATTGATCGATCCACCAACCTTCTGATTGGTAGATGACCCACACTGCCACTTGAGCCTAATTAAGGGATGACTTTCAATAGTTACACACAAGACCCTGACCCAGAGTCAGGTCATTTACAAGTTATTCAGAACCAGATTCTGCACAACCATGAGTGAGAGACTGGAGAGAGGCAACCACAGCCCGGTCGTGAATGGCTCACTGGCTGGGGCCGGCTCTGTGAGGCTAACGGAGCTCCACAGTGCTGCTGTACCGCTGCGTGTGGGCAAGATTCTGTTCAGTCATAATCCCACAGGTGGTAGGTTGGCACCATTGTAATGCATGACTAAAAATAACATAATTACATCACAAATGCAATACTCTATCATTCACAGCACACAATTTATTCATTTTTTTAATGCTTTAATTCAATTTTTGCGATAAAACTTTCACCTAAGTAAAATTATAAATGAAGAACTTTCACTTGTAACATAAGTTTTAAGTTTGTCATTAGATTTGTTGCTTAGGTCAAGAATGTGTGCACTTCCTCTGTAACTTAAAAGAACTTCATAAACTGTATATAAATGTGGAAGTACAGTGATGGATCATCATTTGTTGTTGTTTATCATTTTTTAATTCTAATGCTGAAGTTTATGTTCTATCTCGACTTTTTCAGTTTGGACACAGCACCACTGAAAATGAGAAAATTTAATAAGTTAATACCATCTTGATATTGCATTTCAGTATACTCACATGCTGTCTTCATTCTCAAGTTGTCCCTGGTGCTGATCAGAGTTCTATAAAAGCTGGATGCTACATTTCCTGCTATGCCATTATATGAATCACACAGTGTTTCATCAGAGTTATCGTTGGGTGCTTGAACTTCACCCTGTTTCCATGCATGGACACTCTGTGTTCATACGTGACTAGATAACACAAAGTACTTTGTTGCACTCCTCAGTTGTTCTTGCTGTTCATACTCAGTACTGATCAATGCTACTTTGTAATGAGCCCTAAGAATAAGAAAAGCCCAGCTATTCTGGATTTTTGGTGTCAGTGGCAATGCCATTGCTCATTATAAACGCACTGGAGAATTATCTGTGCTGCTCCCACATGTTGGACATCAACAGACGGCTGTTACAAAGTACTAGTTCAACCCTGATGCTTTCTATTTAATAAATGGCTTTAAAAAATGGCAACAAACAAACAGCTTCCTAGTACAAAACTTATTGGAACTTTTAAGTCAGGCTACACATAAGAAAAGATGATCATATCAGAACAATGCATCAATTATCACCTACAAAATTGTGAGGTAATTGATTAAGGGACTCAGATCTAATTAGGTATTGACATTTTATGTTTGTATAGATGTAGATGAGTGCGCTGATGGTTCGGACGACTGCCACATTGATGCCCTCTGCCAGAACACTGCCAAGTCCTACAACTGCATCTGCAAGCCAGGATACAAGGGAGATGGAAAACAGTGTGAGGGTGAGTATTCCTCATCATACTTGCTTTGGTCCATCCAAGTGAAAGCAGAATTAGTACTAGCTGGGTTTAAAGCAGGGATGCACCAGCAGTTTTGAATACAGAGGCAAAGCAAATCTACAAGTTACTTCTCTTCAAGACTGAGAGCACATCCGGAAGCAATTGACTGATTGTAACAAATGAAAAGCATCTTTGAAAGAAGAGTAAAATACTTGAATGTTGGATCCTAAAAAAAAATAATTTGTCTGAAAAGTTGTGGGGGTGGTGGGGCGATGGGGTTTCTGATACTATATGACCACCTGACATGCAGTTTGTACTGATTTAACAGTAATACAAAGGTGTCCAAGCGCTGTTTCTCATACATAGACTTTGCTTGGGAAGATCGCCCAGGTATACCAACTGCTGTCTGAGTATATTTAGTGACTTATTTTAGAAATTGTCACTTTTTTACAAGAATGAGAAAATCCCCATCTCTTTTAATTTGAAAGTTCAGTTACTGCTAACTGGCAAACCTTGACATTCTCATCTTGTCCGTCTCTATCAGCTGGCTCAGTGGTCAGGCTGTTATTGTGGCAGTCCTTGATATTCTTAAGTTGATTTGTCAGAAAATGTTATTTCACAGTCGAATGTGTACCAACTCCAATGTCTTGTTCTGGAGATCTGCTGCAAGCTTTAGCATCACAGTAACCAGAAAGTGCAGCAGGAGGAGAACTGGTTCATTCTATGCTGGGAGGCTTCAGAGGACCACGACAGCGATTACCACTGACAAGCCCCTATGACTGTCATGTTAGAGTTCATCCAGTAATGACCTCTTCAGTCATGTCCCTGCTGAACAGGACCTCATTTATAGCTTATTAATTGTTATGGGTCACATGTCAAGTACTTGGCAAATAAATATTTGCTTAGGAAAAATTAATAAACTAATAAATTAACCCCAGATCTGCTTTCATTTGGCACACTGTAAAAATTAGGGTCACACTGACATGAGAGTTATTTATAGATTTATGTCTTGGATCACATGAAATACTAAAGGTCTTTTTTCATGGAAAAACATTCAAGAAGCAGGTTGTTAAAGCTGCTCAGCCAGATCTGCATGGGATGACCCTCCAGTGGGAATTCTGTCACACTCTCATCCACCCGCGAGCAGAATGTCATTGTACTTCCAACAGCTCTGCTGCAGGAGGTCACATTCTCCTCAAACTTCCTTATATGCCTATAACCAAAGGTTTTAAACTAAGTAGTTTTGAACCAGGACCTTCAGTATTTGGCTCATAAACTATATTTAGAAGGCTAGCTGTTATTTCAGGGTATCATATAAATGGAATACTGGATTCAGCTGATACCTGATATTAACCCTGTAATGCCAAGTGCATCATATTTGATACATGAGTTTTTGTGAGTTTCTGAGACCTCTACATCATCAGTGTGATTTTTATTCCTAAAAAAACCTAAATAAATTGCATTTTTACAAATACATTTTTTAGGAAGAAATTGCACAAAAATGCTGGATGTAGCAAAAAATTATACAAACTCATATATGCAAACTGATATTTATTTATTTAAAATTGTCAGAAGATTCCATTAACAATACTCTGACATTGACACCCCATGTAGCAACAGTCAGTCTCCTCACATAAGGTATAAACTTAATCTTATATAAAAATTATATAATCTTATATAATCCGTAATTATTGCAAATCTGCATAGATCTGAGTGCAGGAACTGGGCCTCTGATGTAACAGCAAAATGGACAGCTGTTTCGCAACCCCCACATATGCTCCACACCCCACACCCCACACCCACAGGGTTCTCTTAATTAACGAAGAGGAAGTGAACTATCGAGGGTGTCAGGGTGAGAAGGGGGAAGCACCCGGCTGTGTGCTCACACCTCCACTCACTTCTGCCTCAAAGCGCACAACAGCTGGAGCCTCGGACTGCACCGACACACTTTCTCTGTCTCTGTAAGCCTCTCACACATTTATTTAAGCATACGCACACACGACCACTGTAAACATCTAATTTTTCCCCACGCTGCTCACAAGAAGATTTAATTGCCTTGCAGAATATGTTACTATTTTATTGCATAAATTTGGTTATAATGAATGAAAATGTCAGTTGAGTATGAATTTGATTTTTCTTCTTTTAGTCACCATTCCCAACCCATAAACTTGACTTGTTCAAGCTAAACTGCAAACTTTATTACATGATTTTTCCATTCAGGTCCTCAGTGTTGTTAGTTGCTCTTGGAGCTCACAGTAGTGTTCTTAATTGGATGGGAATTTTGAATTTTTCCAAGCACTTCAAGGAGATCTTAGGAGGTTTTGGAATATTTGGTTAAGGAATGGGTTTTAACTAGGCAGTTAGTTATTTCTCACATTTTGTGAGTAAAAAAATTATGTTTATTTTTACTGCTTTTGTTGTTACTGGATTGGATACAATCTTCCCTTAATGCATACATAACTAACACAGCTACATGTCCTCAAACGTCCCATAAATGCCATAAACAAAATATAGAGTTATGATCTTCATGGTACCAGCTTTCCATTGGGCATTATTTTTTCTCTGTAATACAAACCATAAGAGCACGGGTCTTGTCTTTGTGTTTCCAATTTTCTTTTCTTTTTTTAACCTCTTCTTAAACCATCTGTCAGCTACTAGCTAGCACTATCTTAAATTCCACTGAGAAGTGATTCCTACTAGCAGTAATCATTCACATTCATATCACAAAGGGAGCTGATACTAATAAATAAGCCGAGCGGGTTCCAGATAGGCGTCCATGGAAACCCCACAAGTGAAAATGTGATAAAATATTGTAAGAGTAAAACGAGGGTGCAGCTTCCATCCAGAGCCTACCACCACCAGGACGAGAGACACGGTGAAACTCATGACCAACATGCCAAACTGAGCCAAAGCATTAATTATATAGGGCTGTAACAAAATAATAATACTCTTAATAATGTCTTGTCAAAATAAGACAAAAGAAAAATCAATAAATCTAAATACTATGAAAAAATAATAGTACCACTCAGGACACAAACTCATGGGTTTCAACTTTGTGGCTTTTTTTCCTCTTGCCTGGACAGTCATGTAAGAGTGGCACAAGCAACTAGAAAAACTAAGCTGAATGCTGGGTAATGTTAATAGTATTAGTTTTTTAACTTCTAACAGGAAGTGATGTAATGGCTATAGTGGCGTATTAATAATAAAACCCAAGAGCAAGCTTAAGTTTTTAAAATAAAATGCTAAGTGCCATGAGCGCCTCTCTCTGGAGAGGCTAAGTTTAAGCACAACAGCTTGTTTCCCTTAAACTCTTTTCTCTGCTATCAGTGCACACTGTTATCTCACAATGATGTCATTTTTTTGGATGAACTGACCCTTTAGAGTTGCAGCTCTGTCTTCTTTTCTGCTTTCATATGTGTGCAATTTATTACACTTCACACTCAGATAGTCTCAAAGAGGCGTGCTGAATGACAACAACTTCTCTGTCCTCTGGATCGAGACAGCAAGGGGGGCTCAGACTTTGCAAGGATATGATCTTCCGCTCATAAACCTGCTGTCTGAGCAGACCTGTCCTATCAGCTGTTTTTTATTACATCACTTCATACAGATGCATTTGAATCAGTGTGTGCATGTTTGTGAAGTGCACTACGCTTGGATGGACCTTGAATGTCAACTAGGTTTTATCACTATTCACTGTGTATATGTGTCAGACACACTTCACTACACACTCTCCTCCCTTTGCCTCCAAACTGTACACTCTGAGATCTATTGAACTCTTCCCTGGCAATGAAGCAACAGCTCGTGACGGAGATGCTAAATGAAGACAGATGGTGGATGGGAGTGGACCCCTGACCCCAGTGATTAGATATGGGCACTCTAATTGGCCGGCTTTGTTTTCCATCAACAGGCATTATGGGCCACTTTGCTGGCAAGCGCCATTAGTGGCTCTGCTATTCCTGGAAACACCTGGTAGCAACAGAGCCTCTGTGCTCGCTCTCCGCAGCGCTCATGTCATCTCGTCATCTTTATTATCAGCATCACTCCATATCAGTGAATGATCACTCAGCAGTCTAGTAAAAGATGCAGAGGATCATGAAAAACTGGACCAAAACGAGTGCTTGTCAGAGACATGCTACTCCTCATTTCTTAGAAGTGCATTGACCAAGAAATTTATTATAGTCCAGACTGTTATCTCTCATCTGTCATCTTTCCCAGGTCCAGAGCACCTATTTTTATTCAAAGACCTCCAGATGCACTAGGCATCCATATAAATAGGGATGTCTTGAGAACAAAATATATTGTTGCCTGTACTGAAAGTAAGGGAAATGCTGTAGAAATATTGGCACAAAATATAGTTATTTGCCATAGCCATAGTCAGGGTCTGTCTAAGTAACCCATTTCCTCCATTCTGCTTTGATTTTATTTTATTTTTTGCATGACTGTCATATTCTGACATTAACTTCAGTGAGTGGGTTGAAATATAATTGGCAACTACTGAAATGTGGCTGTGATGCAAGCTTTGTTTTCTCAATGCAGAGTGACTGAGCTGTCTGCACTTGTAGTAGTCTCTCAGTCTGAAAACAGTGCTCCATTGCATTATATTCCTGTGAAAAGTAAGTCCATTATAAAGTAAACTGAGCCCTTTTTAGTTCCTGAAGTTGTTCCTTTGCACTCTTTGCAGCAAAGCAGGCCACTGCTATTAGGGAGCGCAGTCATTATTCACATCACGTCTCAGTGTTGTGGTGATCAATATAAACATCCCTGAGATATTATGCTATCAGACAGAATTTATCTCCTCAGAAAAGTCATCAGCGGTATTTCTTAACTCACTGACACCAGGGCAACAAAACAAAACAAAAAACTGTCAAGCTACAGAGGAGGGACGGGAGAAACCTTTAACCCCCGGGGAGTTGGTGGATCTGTCATTCTGTATGGGGGCATTTTGCTGGCATGATTTGGGTTCTTTTGTCCCCTTGGAAATAAGCATTGTTCAAAATCATCTCCTTTGTCTTATGATGTCTTATGGAATCATATGCTATAGATTTTGCTGTAGATCAAATGGGTTTTAGACTTCAGATTTTAAACTAACGTTACAATCGGAGATTTCAGACTGATGCACTTTTAAATCACCAAATGAGGGAAGATTATTGAAAGAATTGTCTTTTATTCCTACAGCAGTGTGCCAGACACTTGGAGAATCAATGCCAACTTGCACTGAAGCTTTTCTGGCAGCATGTGGTAGCCCAACAACTTACTGAGACACTTTATGTGGTTTTGTCCTTTAATTTTTGCCTATGAACTTTTAAAATAGGATAGTGAGTATGAGCCTTACATAAGGGGTTTTTGGATTCATGGAAGCACACTGCATAGTGCTTTAGAAGATGTAAGGACAGTTGGTTTGACTGAGAACCTACAAAGACAAGCAGTTGCTTGGTTTGCCTCTCCTGACGGCGTGGCTCTGCACGGCACCATCTTGCAATGTAAACTACCAGCTATACTTTCCTGGACACATTTACTTGTTCAGAAGCAGCATGTTTCTGGAACATGTTGCAGTTACAGCCTAAGCTGCTGGAGAACTTTGCAATTTTAAAATAAATGAAGTAAAGTAATTTTTTATGTCTCTTTCAGCAAATGCACACTATCAAAACATTTGGATCAGGGTCTAACCCTAAAACACTCAACGGTGCTGTAAACACAATGAGTTTGACCTCGTGTCCAAAGTTCTTGAAAACCTTGATGTTTCTTGATAAAAAACACCTGCCAATATTTTACTGGAAAAATTCTTTAGTTTTGAGAAAGTTTGTCAAGCGATAAACAACCGTCCAAAGAAAGTAACAATGCAGAGTGATTTGGTTTTTCAGACCAAAACAAATGTGAAATCTGCTGGGTCAGGCCCATGTTCAAGATCAAAACAGTCTGTGTGGTCAGAAGTTCAACTAAATATTGAAAACTGGTGCAGTTGGAATCAATGTACATACATGTAAAGAACCAACAAAAGCATAGATTGTGTAGATGATCCCATAACTATGGTGCAATTTCGAGGTTCCATAGGGATGTGGCCTGTGTTGCGCCACACTGAGAAACCTTTCACTCTTGTGCTTTTGTAATGGCTGGGACTCGAGTTCTGGTGACCAAGGGAGATGACCTGTGCACTCAGTCTCTCTTTGCTACACTTCTGCACTACAAATTAGCAGCTCCAGGCCATATTTTGCTGCTAGGTGCCTGTCTACCCAATAGTTACGCAGGACTCAGAAGGATCACATCCCAGCCACAGTGATTTTCCCCCAGACAGTAGACCACGGGTGTTCCTCTTCATATCTCCTAGCTTGAATTCTCCTCTCATCAGTACTGTGTCACATAGGAGTGATTTTCTCAAATAAATGTGCTTCTCTGACAATGCTTGCCACTGAAATTTGATATAGTGATTATGAACGCTGCCCTGTCTGTAGACTTTTCCATTAGCTGATACTGCTGGCTTGTTATGGAAAAATGTGAACTTTTATCCCTGTGCTGTAAAATGAAGAGTATGTGGGGTAAGCTGTGTATCACTCAAGCCTGCTTAACTGCACATGTGCTTGTGTGTGCATGTGAATGTGCAGAATGGGGCCAGAGCTGTCTCTTTTTTTTTAACAAGTGGTCTAACAAAACTGCGGCTGTTGATCATTAAGTATTTTGCACTGGTTTACCAAGCTAAAATGTGAACATTCAAAGGACTGGGAGAAGATGAAACACTGGGAATAAAAGAAACTTTGCTGTATTTTCACAGTTCGGGGAATAGAAAATCTATGAGCTGTGGGAGATTAGAAACACTTCCACTTCAAAATAATCATCTTAAAAGTATGAAATCCCCCAAATGACAAAGATACCTAATATTTTTTTAATTTTGTATATTTTATTATATTTTTGGCATGACAAGTGATGATATTCTTATTGAAAGGCAACTTACCATCACATTAGTTCATATTTTTATGATCTCTTAAGGAAAAGTGTGATTTTGAGATTCATTTCATGGTTCAGCACGGTTGTTTCAGTGTTTGATGGTCCAGGGAATGAGTGATCTGGCTGGCTGCCACAGAACTGCAAAATCCACTCCAGTGTTTAACCAGCAATTGTAACCTACAGGCTAATTGATCGGTCTTCTTTAAGGCTGCACATTGTGCTCAATAGAAGCCTCTGCTTGTCCCTCTCATTATGTGTTTTGACACCAAAGCTTAAGCCATCTTCACTCTCTCTCGTGTGTGTGTGTGTGTGTGTTTGTAACTGTGTCTTAGCTGCAGCCTTTAAGTCCAAAGTTTAATCTGTGTGCCAAAGCAGCTAGTTAGAGGAAAATGTCAGTTCTAGCAGCAGAAATTAGAATACTTCACAAAATATGGCATTTACCATGAAGACTTACTGTCAAATGTTTTGCAGCATGCACAAATGGACAGCGGCATTTGCACTTGTGAGCTGGAATATATACTAAAATAAATTCTAGCAGCCAAAATATCTGGGCTTTCCTGTACTGAGATTCTTTGTGCGACTTGTAAATTGAAGCTAACAAATGCTGAACACAATGTTGGAACAGACTGAATCCGTCCACAGATTAGCAGAACTATAAAAACAATAGCGTATGGTTACCTTTTATTACTAACCCTAACCCTATTTTATTTATTAGCCCAGCATAGTGTCACTGAATAGATTAATCATGGTTGTTTCAGCCTGAATTACAGTTCTGTTGTTAAAGGGAGAGATGAGCTTGTGGCCTAGAAGCCTAATTCTAACTACATTCTGTTGCTCTAAGAAGTAAATCATAAGCTCGATGCTGGATTTCAGAGCTCTCTACTTCACAGTGATGACGAACACCTGACCTGCTTTACAAAGCCAGAGAAAGAGAGAAAAGGGACATCTCATGGGAAAAATGGATGGCGAGGGAGATAGAGCAGGTGGGAAGGAAAGACGGAGAAATGACAAATACTAGGCCATTGTCTGCCTGGTGTCTGCACCTCCGTCATCAGTCAGCCACTCTCCTCACTGGCTACCTACAGACATACAGATACACACTCACAGAATTGCATCCCACCCATCACCAATTCTGTTCGTGCACTTCCCTCTCTTTCCTGTCTCTCTATCTGCAATTCCATGCACACTCTCAGCGGAGTAGGTCAGATTCACTGAGGCTCCAGTTTTATATATAGATGCGTACTGAGGCCTTATGCCAACATCTCCAACTCGCTTCCTTGTTGATTAGAAATGCCATTCAGGAAAAGCTCAGTGGAAGAAAGAAATTCCACACTGCTTGATAGTGGCATCAGCCTTCAGTCCACATTGTATCAGTCCACACTATATCACACATGGTTTAGCTCACTATATTCATGTGATATTCAAAGCTGAAAGACAAAGTACCAACAAAATGAGTGGTCTTGATTCGATAACCATGCAGCTGCTTTGTGGCTTTGCATCCAACCACAGTCTTAGCCTGAGTCATAGACTGTGACATGCTATGGTTTCCAAACAAAGTAAAAACGTTGTTTCTGGTTTTGCCCTGTCATCCAGTTTCATGAATAAGCCCACATTAATTTCTGGGGACACAAGCGGGTAGAAATGACTGCTGATGTCTGTTAACTTAAATCAATATGTAGAGGTAAAGACTTTTGCTTTTCTGCACCTTAGTCATTAGGTTGTAAAGTAGTTGGCCATCAGATGTCAACCAAATACATCCTCTACATAATATAGTAACTAGATTTGATGCAGATGATTGGGATGGTACAGTTTGCTACAGTACACTAGTGCTTTCTAGGCTGTTGTAATGCTTTCATCATTCTTTGTTTTCTGGCCACAAGTGGGAAGCAGAAGTCTAAAACAAGTCGACAGGCACACAACCCACAGGTGGTTTTCACAAAAACATTTAGACTTACAGTGGGTAAGCAGTTACTGCATTAAAACCCCTGACACTTAAAGTGAACAATCAGTCATCTTGTGGCAATGATCTGCTGGGATTGTGGATGTTACTTTGGCATGTACCTTTGCCACACCCCCAGCAGAATCATACACCCTCTGTGCCACCAAAACTGTTCAGGAAAAGCTCGAGGAACACAACAAAGAACCTGAGGCTGTGACCCAGCCTCCAAACTCCCCAAATCTAAATCTGACTGAGCATTTGCAGGAAGTGGGAGAAAAAGTCAGATCCAGGGAACCCCACATCCAAATGTACAGGACCTAAAGAGTCTACTGCTAAACAACACAGGTCACTCCCAGAGCTCCTGTATCCATGTCAAGGTGGAATGAGGTCGCGCCACACAGTATTTAATACAGCAGAACACAGATGCAGTTGTCTAGCTGACCGTCAAGGATCGACAGTCCTCTTAGTCCCAGTCACACAGGTCTAGAGACCTGGCAACGTTCAGTCAAGAAGGAAAAATGTTTATTCCCCGACCAGTTGGCAAGTTGCTAGAAGTTCCTGACAATTGCTGGAAAATCGACTGCTAAAGCCCAATTCACACAGGCCTTGAAAGTGGTCAGCGACCCCTGGTAACCATCGGTTGCTAATGGTCAAAGCAATCACAAGGACATTTTCGGTGCATTACACTCTTTGCAACCGATTTCACCTGACGGCCAGCAACTTTTAACAATCACTTGCCAACTAGTTGGACAATAAACATTTTTTTCTAGCAGTCAGAGGTTGCCAGGCTCTAGGCTCGTGTGAATGAGGCCTTTCCACCAGTGTCTGAGGAATACTGGCTTTATGATGTCACAATTACATTTACTTTATTTACAGGCTTGCTGCTAACTGTGTTGTTTGTTTCTGGCATGCTGGTAAATTCACTGAAATTTGATATGTTTTTGAGGAACATATCTGAACATCCCCAGAGGTTCTGTGTCCATGTTCTCATTGGTGGTTTGGTTGTGGCCAGTTAGTTTCCAGATTTGTTTTCCACGTTAGAGTATTTGGAACCTTCAGACACTACAGGACACCCCCCTGATGACTCAAACCTATTTTGGAGAAACAAGGTGGACCCAGGCAGTACTTATGTAAGTACTGTGTACATAATCCAGGTGGTTTTAATGTTGATTGTACAGTTTTAATAAAAGCACAGGTGCAACTAATAAACTTAATGAGGGATTCATTCCATTCAACTATTCTGTAAGCAGTGGCAGTGAGTTGGTATCCACAACATCAGGGTCCTGGACCAGAAAAACAAAACAAAAAAATAAATTATAGCTATTCTTTATGTTCTTCATTAGCCTCCACTTGTTTCTGTTTTAGTTTCCGTCAGTGTCTGAGAAAAATATTGGCATTGTATAGACTTTCTTCACAGCTAATTATTTTGCTTTTGGGCATGCTGGCTGCTTATTTGGAGACATGTTTCTGGCCTGCTAGTAAATGAAAATATATTAATTGTCTTATTCGTGCTTATTTTTCTACCTTTTCCCAAGAAAAGAGTCTGTGTTACTTCAGAACATGGAAATGTTTTTCTTTCATTTGGTGCAGGTACTATCAAAGTTTTTTTACTTTATTGGAATATTTAGAAAATTCCTGTCCTGGAATTTATTTATTTTTTATTATTAATGGATTTGTGGATTAACTGATTTAATTATTCTGAACAACTTGGAGTCTTTTTTTAAACACAGAATTAAAACATTCTTCTTCAAGGTTCAAATCCATTCCATTCCTCTGTTAGTTGTGCCAGTCTGCATGCCTTTGTTACTGTAATTAATTACAAGAGTCAATTTATGTTGCAAAACAAGCTGGCAAATATTGACCAGTTGGGGAATGATAGCATTGATTTGCTATCTTCTTTCTAGTATACTGACAAATTTAATTGCATTCATGTGCTCTTCAGACTTCATATTTCTTCTTACTTGTGAGCAAAATGTCTTCACAAATTTTAGGCACTAGATATAGTTGCCTGTATTTGCTATATAGTGAGTTAGCATATGGCGCTATGATAAAGATATGATTAATTAAGCTGTAATGACAGATACAGGAATTTTCCATGTATTTTATACTAATTTCAAAGTGCTGACTGTCCCGTCCCTGCATCTCTTGCTCATCTCTCTGCTTGAATATTTTTTCTTTACTGCATTTCTGATCTGTAATAATTTTCATGATGTTAACCATATCAAGGTGCTGCAGTGAATTCCATAATGAACTCATTATGGTGCTGCTTTAAAGCCATATTTAGAAAAACACACATACAACACCAAATTGCATTTCAATTTATTTTCTAACTCATAGATCAGTAAATATATCAGTTTAAATAGACTTTATTTATATAGTGCCAAGTCACAACAAACAGTCACCCCAAGGTGCTTTATATTGTAAAGTAAAGACCCTACAATAATACAGAGAAAACCCAACAATCAAGCAAGCGCTTGGTGACAGTGGGAAGGAAAAACTCAATTTTAACAGGAAAAAACCTCCAGGGGGGAGAGACAGGACAAAAGATGAAAGCCAGAGATTAATAATAACTAATGATTAACATGTAGAGTGAAAAGAGGTGAGTGAAGAAGAAACACTCAGTGCATCATGGGAAGCCTCCCAGCATCCTAGGCCTATAGCAGTGTAACTAAGGGAGAGTCAGGGACACCTGATCCAGTCCTAACTATGAGCTTCATCAAAAAGGAAAGTTTTAGGTCTAATCTTAAATGTAGAGAGGGTGTCTGTCTCCTGAATCCAAGCTGGGAGCTGAAAGCTGAAGGCTCTGCCTCCCAATCTTCTTTTAAATACCCTAGGACCCTGCCTGCGGTCTGAGAACAAAGTACTGGTGAACAAAGGGAAGGGGTGAGATGGTACTATGAAGTCTTTAGGATGAGATGGGGTCTGATTATTCAAGACCTTTTATGTGAGGAGAAGGATTTTTTGACTCTGGATTTAACAGGGGGCCAGAAATATGCTCTCACTTTCTGGTCCCTGTCAGTATTGTCACTGCAGCATTTTGGATCAATCCCCATAACTGTCATATTTCAATTACAGTGTGTCATTTCTCCCTTCAGTACATTGCCTTACTAAATCACACCTCTGATTGACCTGTTTATTAATTGTTGTCATGAAAATAGCGTTATGTTTCATTAAACAGAGTATCTAAAGATTCAATTTAGAAACCAGATGACATCCTACATTAAATGAAAGCTGCACCCTCTCCTCCCCTCCCCTCTCCTTGTGCCCTTCAGAATGTCTGTCCAGTGTGAGGGTGGGGGAGTGGGGCTGCAGGTCCATCAGCAAAGGCGCCTAATTCACTTGATGAGACATGGAGCATAAACATTTCTTGAGTAATTACAAAATGCGTGCATGTGAGCGGAAGCAGCAGCCACTGGGTCCGTGTTGGGGCACTGCTGTCAGATGTCAACAACAGCTCAGGGGCAGGAAGTGGCACCGTTTGAGGGAAAGTAGATCCAATGAAATGCCTTCCTCCTCCTTCTCCATAGCCTCCCACCTCCCTCTAATCTCTGTCAAACAAACATATGAACACTTAATGCTTACACAACAAGCCGAAGTTCAGAAGAGTTACAGCAAATTAGTTGAATTGTCAGTACTGTATATGCTTGTGCTTTAAATAAGGGTTCTACCTCTATTGTTTGAATCTGTTGATTCTAGTTCAGGAAAATATGAGCACAAAGTGTGTTTTGTGTGTTTGAATGACTATCTCGTTCACTCCCCTCTTTGGTGCTTCATCACTGACTGTAGCCAGCTGACTAGATGAGGCTGAGCAGCGTGTTGCATGAAGGAGTATCTTTTGATCATATTCTGGACTTAAGATTGAATTGTCTAAGTCAAGTCAAGGTTATTTCTGTAGTACATTTAAAAACAACAGCTGTTGACCAAAGTGCTGTACATCAGAAATAATCAAGTGACATCTGTCATGGTCCTGGACCTTTTCCCCAGTGTTTTGTGTTTTTTCTGTGAGGTTCTGTTTTTTTTTTTTTGTATTTCTGCTGTGTTTCTAAGTTTGCTTACAGCTTTATTTATTGTATTTCATTCTTGTTTCTCCGTGTTCTTCTTCACTTCCCTGCATCTTTGTGTTCCACCATCTGTTTTGTCCCTCTGTGTCATCGTACCTCATCTTGTATGCTCTATTTTTAGTTGTAATCCCTGTGTTGTGTCAAGTCTGCATGTTTGGTCTCTTCCTGTTTTAATTTGGTGGTCTTCTGTTCCCTGTGTGTTGTGTTCAGTGTTTGCTTCCCTTGTCTCGTTAGTGTCCACCTGTCCTCCCCAGCTGTTTCCTCTTGTCTCATTACTTTGTGTGTGTATATATTACCTGCATTTTCCTCTGTCTTTTGCCGTGTTGTCATCCCTGTTCTCCTTATGGTGTGTGCGTGCGTTATCATGCTCCAGTATTTTGGATCAGCTGCAGTCAGTGACAGACTGACACCTGAATAAAGACAATTACAGTCATGTTGAGATGAAATGAAGGCATAGATAGCGCTCTCAAAGTCTCTGAAACAGATGAATGGACAAACATTTAAAGCCCTCCATGTCCAGTCCATTAAGGCTTTCAGAGTACTCACTGATGTATGTTTCAGTGGCAGGTAAATATGTGAGTCATTTGCATAACAATGAAATGAGATCCCATTTAAAAAAAAAAAAAAAGAGCCCAAGGGGAGCAGATAAATTGAACAAAGGAACTGGGCTGAGAATGGACCCCTGGGGGACTCCACATAAGAGAAGGCTTTTTGAGAAAGATGTATCCCCCAGCCTAACTGTAAAACTATTGGATAAATAAGATTTAAACCATTCCAGTGCAGGCCCTTTGATTCTGACATAGGGCTGCAGCCGAGAAACCAGGATTCATGATTAAAAGCAGTATCAAAGACAGCATTCAGATCTAATAGTACTAAAATGGTAAAATCTCCTGAGCCAGTAATAGTTAAGGGGTCAACTTTTAAACCATAGTTCCAATACTGTGATGTGCTTTAAATCCAGACTGAAATACCATATCATTTCAATCTACAAAGGCCTGGAGCTGAAGAAGGACAACTTTCTCCATTACTTTAGACAGAAAAGGCAGAAAGAAATCAGTCTGAAGTTGGATAAAACTGTTGGATCTGCATGTTTAACATGTTTAAAATCTGCAGCCACACACCCAGAATGAAGCTATTGAATGAAGTTAGCTGGATTGTTAGACAGTCTCAGAGAAATACTTTGTTTCTGTAAGTACACCAAAAGACACCTGAAGTTCATCCTGTTTCCGTTTTTGTTCAGCTTTTCTACACACCTGTCCGAGTTCTCTGGGGGCCCTATTCAATCAAGGCTGAGTTTTAGGTTTTAGACTCCTAGTTGTGAGAGGAGCAATGGAATCAAAGACTTCTGAGCAGGTGGAATTAAGCAGAGAAAGTAAGTGATCAGTGATCAAATGGATGGATCTATTAAAAAATAAGATGATTACTGTTTTGATAAGAGCAAACAAAACAATTAGCAGTATCTGAGGTAACCTTGTGAGATCAGTGTTCAGGCACATCACATCATTTTCTTTCTGACTCAAAATGACTTGATACCCATGTGTTTCTATGGCTAAGCAGCCTGACTAAGTGTAATGTGTAGGTGCCCCAGCACTTTTGTCCACAAACTGTAGATCCATTCTAAAACAAACAGACTGGTGTTATATATTCAGCTGACTTGTGTTTATTATTACAAATGTTTCCAACAATGTTCTAATGTAGGAAAGTCCACAATTTTATTCTGTTTTATTTTCATTGTCAATGGCATCATACCTTCATGAGTTCCCATAACTTTTAAAAATAGTAAAAGATGGATGACATGCTCTTTTAAATAGACAGCAGGTAAAAGGGCTGAGCTGCCCCACGACTGTTAACATAGCATTAGCAACAGTAGCTGCACGGGTAGATGACTCATGTAATGGTAATTTAGAATTTTGCATTATGTTAAGCATTATTTGCATCTGTTTAACTAGAATAAAAAAAATGAATAAAACATAAACATTAACTTGCCTGTGAACAAGAGTCATATCAGAATTTCATCTGCAATACTGGTAAAAGCAACTCCTATTTCCATGTTATTTCATGTTATTATGCCCCACCAGAAATGATGCACTGTGCATTTAAATGCTCATATAGATGGGTTTTCAAGTATAGCCAGCTTAGCACAAATATAGTTTCAGTCTGGCTGTTTGAAACAGTACGGGTACCAATTAATCACCTGCAGCTTTTTGATCACACACACTGGTGAGGCTGTTTCTCCCTGTATGCAACTTTAGTTTTAGTCTTTACCTTTCCCTTAAGCAGACAACAAAGGAGGTGCCACATCATGCTGAACCAAACCATCTGAGCTGGCAGCACAGCAAAGTGTCCAAACAACCTTTCCCCAAACAGACGCCCATTCAAGCTCAGTGTAATTAGTTGCAAATGCCTTTTGGGATGAACCAGTGATGGCTGTGAGGAGTTTCTATACACAAAGCTCATGCTCTTTAAAGCACAATTCCACTTTTTTTGGGGGTGGTGGGGGTGTTTGTTATATTTTCTTCCCCTTTAAAATGAACTTGGTGTGTTGTTGCTCACATGCAACTCAATTAAAGCCCTTTGGTCACTTTAAAGTTTTGAACAGGGCTCTGGTGAACTTTTCATATAACAAGAGTGATTGTAAGGCAATGCCATTAATCTTCTCAGATAATCACAATCACATCGTAGCGGTCCATGAACTACATATGACATGGGGTTAGTTTGTCAGAGATCAAACAAACTGAATTAAAAAGCTCTTGTGTGTGTTAGCCTACATAATTGGCTTCTGGTAAACATGTCTGTGATGCTTCATGGTGCAGATTATGGCAGTGATTTGGCTTTTGTCATAGTGGTTTCAAACCAAGTGAAATGTCTCTGATGAGGATCCTTTCATGTTTATGTCTATGCGACTGTAGACTCCTCAAACTGATCACTTGAGCCAACATCACAGCATCATTCTTGTGAAAGAAAGTGAATAGTTGAGTATCTTGTTTTTGGGAGCTGATTTGTAAATCCTTATTTCTGCACTGGTAAAAGTGCATATGGACACAGTTTACTGCATGCAAGATAGAATTTCCAAGATTTGCAGTGCCTTTGTGTTTCTTGAGTAGGTATTTCTCAGTGGGTAACTTAAATGTGACATGTAGAGCCATGTCACTGCATTTGCACTTATGTCAACCATTGCTGTGTGCAAATGTTGCATTTCTGCATGGTGCCTCTGACTTCCACCCATCAATCAAAACAGTTCACATTTCAACAGTGTGTGTGTGTGTGTGTGTGTGTGTGTGTGTGAGAGATCTTTTTATCACACCTTCAAGGTGTGTGGGGTTGCAATCAGTGAATTTAGTGTTAAAATATCTTCACTGATGTCAGCTGTCAAACACACTGGCAGACTGAAGGGTACACAGACAAATATGCAAAGAGGCAAATAATCTAGAAGGTGTGTAAGTGAATTCTGAAGGCAGCAGTGGAGCAGAATGAAATGAGAGTAAGTAAAAAGGCTGAGAGGGCATTAGGGACACAAGAAGAGAGTGAAGAATGAGATGCTGAACTATGGAACGGTGACAGACTATGGAATGCTCCACATGACTTTGTATCCATCCAGGTGGCATCCTAGTTGGCTCAAGGAAGAGAAGGTCCATAGACTGATAGAGTAATGTCAGACTGGATACTGGAATCAGAGTGCACATATACCTATGCTGTATCAACCTTCGCACAGAAGGAGCAGGAGGATGTGGGCTTAGGTCTTCCTCGCTCTATGGCGGATCTCCTGCTGTTCACACGGAGGGGGAGGACTGTTTGTTTAAGTGGCTCTGCATGGCAACCACTTGCAAGCTGCTCCGATGAAAACCTCTGCTGGCTCAGCATGGAGGTGGGTGGTTATCCCCAGATGAATAAACACTCACTAACATCCCCCAACCAACTACTCCCTTCCTGAGCTCCACTCTGATGTCTCAAGAGAGACTTTCTAAGGTACCCCCCCCCCCATGGATTTCCTGCTCCCTAAAGATTTATATATATATATATATATATATATATATATATATATATATATATATATATATAATCTAATAAACTGTATATGTGTAATTTTAGCACAGTATCAAGGAAAACACATTGGATCTGTTTCACTGCCATCATGGAGCAGAGTAGAGACTCGTGAAGCAAAGGCAATGTTACTCAGGCTGAACACTTGATATCTCGCACTAAGAAAATCCATTCTAGGGCAGCGATATGTCATGGAAAAAAGTAAAGTGAGACCCGAGGCACTCGGAAGCAAGCATAAAACATCACATTCATGGAAAATCCAGGTCTACATCCTTTAAAGAGAAATCAGCCCACAAGCTGTTATAAGGAACCAAAAATGTAAAGGACGGTCTCATTTTTTTTAAGTTGCAGTAAAAAGGTGATTAATAATTGGCAGGTACTTCATAGTCCCACATAAAGCAGCTTTAACATAATAATGCAATAACACTGTTACCTGGAACTTTTTCCAGACTTTATGCAATCTTGAAAGTTTCAAGGGTTCCAGTTTCAGTTTAGACCATGTAACGAGGTGTGGCAGTCAGTGAAAGCTCGCTCACAAAGCTGATTAGATTTTTAAGTACACAGAGTGCACTTGAGTCATTGATCAGAGCTGCCAAATGGAAAGCAAATTTGAAACTTGACTCACAGTGCTAATAAAAATACCTTCTACATTTACCCTCAAATAATAATATTTTATTCATTAAACTGCTCATTTTTCAAGTTTACATTACATTAAAAAAAATGTGTTTTCAAGTGATTTATTTTGGCATTACTTCTTAACATGGATTTACTTTAAGTAAACTGCTAAAACTATCTAAAAAAAATGTGTTCTGACTCAGCTTCTTTGTCAGCTTACTCTGTAATTAATTTTGCCTCCTTCAGACCAGCTTGGTCAAAGAGGTAAAAGCATAATTATTAATGCGGTTTACATGTAACCCATTTCCCACTGCTCTCCATCAGACATGGACGAATGTGATAATGACTACAATGGGGGCTGTGTCCATGAATGCATCAACATACCGGGCAACTACAGGTGCATGTGCTACGATGGCTTCATGCTGGCCCACGATGGACACAACTGTCTGGGTAAGTGAGGAGTTTAAGTACATCCTTGTCCTGTGTGTGTCTGTCTTGTAACAGGATAGCCACATACCCATAGTGTTTGTATGGTCTTTACAAAGAGATTTTTGCCTCATTGTAGTTATACTTAATTGGATTGTGGCATACATCACTTGAATTAAATTGAAAGTATTTTTAATGCTTATGGGAATTCTGTATAGATTTCTATCCCTACTCAATATTTAGTCTCAGTGTTGCTGAGTGTCTTGAGTATTTTGGGTGTGTCTGTATGCATGCATATTTAGTGCATGATTGGTAATCTATATATCTGTCTGCTGTCTGCCTTTGCTCAAGGTGTGTGTGTGTGTGTGTGTGCTTCTGTTTTTGTACCTCTTAAGCCTGTCTGGCTCAGCTTGCCTTTCTTGCAGAGTCCCTCTGTCATCAGTTGGAGGGTTTCCATGATTTGTACTGTTTTATGCTTTTTTCTCTGTACTGAAGGGAGGGCGTTCACGGTTGAAGAGTTCTCCTGCAGATATCTGGCTGTGCTTTAGTACTGACAGATCAGGCCATTTAGCCTCAGTGCTCTGTGATCCACTTGCAGTCAGATAGACTGCTATTTTTTTCTCCAGGCCTGCACAACATGTAATACTGTGTGGACACATTTGATCCCATCAGTCCTGTACTGCTGACTGATGAGCACAGAATAACGTCAGAAACACAAGAACAGTTGTCTCAGATGCCCATGTGGCTTTGCTGGGATATGCTTTGGTATTTGAAAGTGTTGTAGCTCATTTAAACTTTTAGAGAGACTAGGTGAGAGATTGAGTGCTAAGGCAGCAGCTGGCAGTGCAGAGTAGCTGCTGAATTGTGCATTCACCTCACAGGAATGACTTTCAGACAGCTGATATAGAGCAGAGTTAAAGAAGCTCTGCCATCAGAATTGAATTTTCCCTCCATGCACAAACATGGTCAGGCATTATAAACTATACTGTCTATTGAGCTATATTTTGAACACTGGCTGCTCTACCAAACACTGTCAATAGTCTTGAATGTGGGGAAAATATTTTTTGCCATGAGCAATAACTCCACTGCCAAACATTTAAAATATTAAGCAACAATTAGTTTCTGCTTATTGAATTTGGCACATTAGCTTTTCCTAAAGGGAGGAAAATTAATCATTTTTTAATTATTTTGAAAAAAAAGTAGCTTTATGATGAAAGTTTGACCTTGAGTTTCCTTTTAGGGATTCTATTTCTTCTTTGTAGCTGTTGTGATCACCTGCCCCCATCACCATAGCATTCTGCTCACAGCTCATTTGAAGAATGCAGACATATGTCTCACACAAGTTTAACCCTATTCAAATATCAGGTTAGTTACATAATGTAGAGCAAATCTCACAAGGTTAGAGACATGTCTTGGTTCAGGTTGCAGAGATGATTGGGATTATTAACCTTATTTGTTTTTCATTCTAAATACACTACAGTAAATTTACTAAGCAGCGTGCCAAGCTAAAGGAAAAAGCATTTTGCTGGCACGATTGGGATCCAGTTTTCTGCTTTAGAGGGAGGAGCCACTATAAATCAATACAAAGTTGTTCTAAGGGATCACCTTTATTTTATGATGAAACAGTTCTGTGCTGATGTACGTCATTCTCTTGTGGGATGACAGTGCTTCCATCCATGGTGCACAAGGTCACTGAATGTTTTGATGAGGATGAAAATGATGTTAATCATATACTATTTCATTGTCAGTGTGTCAGACAGCGCTCTCCGCCACTCTATCATTGAGACACAATAGCCTTTCATCCCTGCAGTGCAGCTACAGAGAATCAATGCAAAGTCACACTGAAGCTGCCCCACACTTTACTAAGATAATCTGTGACACGTCTGTCGTAGAAGGTCAGCAGCTCAGAGATTTCTGAAAAGTTTGTTTGTCAGTAGCAGAAGTTTGAAAAAGGCACCTCTAGTGTAACTTTAACAGGAACATAAGCAGAGAGGAAAAAAAGGGGGAAAATGGGAACACAAATCTTCTTCCATTGTTTAACAAGATAAACTGGACCAGATGAACAAAAATAGCATTCCTTGATTTCCTGCTGCCTCTTTTCCTTTTTTATGTGCATCTTGCTGTGCTCTTCCTGGCCATCCTCACCTTACTACACTACTGGCTGAAGAATTGTAAAATGTTATTATTTCAGTAGTTGCCATCAAAACATTTACCATTAGCTGACATCATATTCCATACAATGATATGCTTGTTGTGTGGCTCTAAAGAAATAAGTGTTTAATGAACTCTGATGATGACAACCCTGATTGGCACCCACATACTCCACTCTGCTGCTCAACCCATGAATCCACTTTCCTTTCAAATGTGACCCCATTTAAGGGGAAATAAACAGGCTTTCCAACAGTATAAGATTTATTGCCAAGAAGCATCGTTACAACAAAGAAATAATCAATCTATCTATATTCAGTTTATTATGAGTAATTAGTGAGCACACTTAAACAGATAGCTGAACTGTACCAAGGAGCACTACTGACACAGTAATTACTGTAACTTTGAAGATGCCCCTCTGTCCATTTTGCACTGGATTCAAATGAACTATTGATATTTTCTGAAATAAATTCTGTGTTTAAATAATACCTTGAAAAGCTACAGTATAGAAAAACAAAATGAATTTACAAAAACCAAAAATCTTTGTGTAACAAATAGTTACAGACTGGTAGAGAGAAGTTGAGAGTGTCTTTGTTCACTTCCAAATGTTAGATTTTAGGGACAGATTTACTAAGTAGCAACAAATAAAATAAGCTCCATGTCAGTGTGAAGTTTGTAGGTGATCTACTGACAGTGGTCCAGTTTATGAACACAGATGTAGTCAGTTCATAAACTGGCACAATCACCATTAAGCAGACCTGATGCAACTAACCTAGCAACACAGGTGCAGCTTGTTACCTGTATGGTGACTAACTTATTACAGAGTAAGTTCAGATTTCAGACAAATTTTTTCCTTTCTGTCAAATAATTTTAAAAAATGGATCAGTTTGCAATAAACTGCCTATTACAAATTATATTTGTATGATATAATTAAATAATCTAAGCACTCTAAAAAAGGGATATGCAGTTGCAATATGGCAGCTGCAACAATAATTTCACACCCTTTCATTAATAAATTATCAGTTTCTTCTTCTTCTTCAACACTTGCCCAAGCCATTGTGGCCTTTAAGAGTTTACTGTAAATCTAGTGGTCATTACAGGAACTGCAGTTTAATCAATTCTCACGTGAGTTTTAGACTCAAATAGTTTTAGAAATGTATAAAATCTGATTGGAATGAGAGGGACAAAATGGCAGCAGCCATAAAAATGAAGCCCTGGCTGTAAAGACAGAATTTTTCCCTGAGAACATGCCAGTTTTACATGTGGAGCAGTGGGTTGGTGGGAAGCTGTCACCATAA
Source organism: Archocentrus centrarchus (assembly GCF_007364275.1). NCBI lineage: Eukaryota > Metazoa > Chordata > Actinopteri > Cichliformes > Cichlidae > Archocentrus > Archocentrus centrarchus. The sequence goes on from NC_044368.1 coordinate 19,325,219, forward strand.
TTGTGTGCTGCTGTGTTTTGTGTTGTTTATTTTCTGCTGGCTTGTCATCCTGTGCTGTTAGCTTGCTGGGTAGCAGTTGAGTCGTCCTTAAAAAGAGGGTGTGCGGTTAGTGGCATTTCACCACACGTGTTTGTGCCACTAATTCAAACGATACCGAGTGCTGTGAGAACTGTCATCGCCTGCTCTCTGCATCCCAGTGAGAGGAAATCAGCCCAAGACTTGCTTTATTAGATGCTGACTGAATTCAGCTGTTATGAACTGCTGCTAATTAAAACCAGGCTGCTAAGTTCAAACGAGGCAGTAAAGTGTGAAATCAGATGCAAGATGTGCGTGATCACAATCAGACCACAACTGACTACTTGTTTTACTTTTTTAAATTTCTGCGTTCTTTAATCTTTCCTTTTTGTCTTTATTTTGGTGTTTTTCATGTATTTTTCTTATTTGGGCTTTACTTTGGTTCTCTGATTCCCAGTTTATATTGCTGCTTCATTCTTTTTTCTCTCCTTCGTTGCTTCAGTTGTCTTTTCTTTTTGATATATTCTTCTATATCCTTCTCTGTCCTTTCTTCTTGTTACAACAATTTGTATTTGTCTAGATTGTTGTGTTCTTTCTTATCTTCTCTCTTTACACCATTTCCTTCCTTGGTTGGTCCTAACACACTACCTTGCCCTTTTCATGACTTTGTTCCCTTTAAAAATTACATTTCCTGTTTTTCTCTTCCTCATTCTACATTTCTTTTCTAAAAGAATTATCTTCTCATCTCATCTCATCTCATCTCATCGCATCTCCTACTTTTCTTTTCTCTATTTGATGCCTTAATTTTAAAAATATGTTCTTAGCAATATGATGGTGAGCAGCAGCTCTGCCTCACTACTCGCTGTCACTCTGTTTCTGTATTTTTATTTTTCTTCACCTTCATCTTTTCTCCCATTGTCCAGTGCTTCCTCTGTTCTACTTCTCTTTGCCTTTTATTGTCCCTGCCATGCTGTTTTTATTTTCCCATCTTTCTCTCCTCCCTTGATCTTGTTTTACATTCTTTTTCTAAACCTTTCTTCACCTTTTGTTTATTGCCATCTTATTAACTTAATAGCTGTCTAGCTCCCTTCTTTTCTTCTTGCATCACAGTTAAATTTACTTGGCAGACAGGTCACTGAATAGTCTTCCAACCATCATCAGGTAAAAGCAGCTGAGGTAAAAATGTGCAATCAATGTAAGTAACAATAATAATAATAATACATTTTATTTTTGGGCACCTTTCAAGACACTGAAGGCCATGTTACAGAGTAAAAATAAAATAATATAGAACAACAAATAGAGGCAAGAAAACAGTAACATAGGAACAATAAAACAGAATAATACAAGGTTGGGGTTGCAAGGTTGTTTTATATTCAATACAGTGGTTTATAGGGAGCCAGTGGAATTCCTGAATGATGGGGGTGATGTGTTGAGTGGACGGGGTACGAGTTATGATGTGGGCTGCGGAATTCTGGACCATTTGAAGTTTATGGAGGAGTTTGAGTGGTAAACCGGAACAAAGTGAGTTACAGTAATCAATATGAGAAGTATCCAGGACATGAACAAGGATGGCGGTAGAATGGAAAGATGGAAATATGCAGACAGAGTAAGGTTATTGATGTGGGCCTCATAGGAGAGTGTACTATCCAAGATGACACTCAGGCTCTTAACTCAGGGAGAGATAGGGATGATGGAGTGGTCGATAGTCAGTGTAAAATTATTTGATTTGGCAAGAATGGACTTTGTGCCAATAAGAGAATTCCTGTTTTACCACTGTTCAGGATGTTCAGGAATGCAAAACTGATGATGTTTGTGACAGGCACAGCATTAGCCGACCAGGCCAGGCTAAGCAGGACTCTGCAGTCAGGAGTCTGTCCAGATTTCTTTCTTTTGAGGTCATGGAAAAGTTGACCAGAAAGTCTGGATCGTCTTGGTGTCATCGATGCAAAAGGCGCAGGAAGCCTCAATGAGAATATACCTCCTGCAGACATGTCAGATGAATGTATGGGGTGTGTCCCCCCTTTCACCCTATGACAACTGGGACTGATTTTTTTAGTAGGAGAGTGAAATTTAAAGTCTCACATTAGCACTTTTGAGTTTTTCTTAAGCTCAGTGTGTGCTGAAGTGATGGCATCAAACCAACTGACCAAATTTAGAAAATGTTAATAATGATCACATGAATACATGAACACAAGCTAGAAATTTCTCTTCATTAGGTTTCCCACAGGCCAAGCCCTACTCCATCCATAGGTGATGACATCAGCACACTTTTTGAGCTTTTTAATGACATTATTCATAATAAAAGCTTGAAGAGAGCAGGGGGAAAACACACTGCAAAATGCCAAGTGTGGATTTAAACCCATCCTATAGCCTTACAGCATACAGATCACCTGCTCAACTCAGTGAACAAACCCAACGAACCTGCCTGTGCACATTTTACATGCACTTACTCATAGTGTTGCTAGACATCTCTTGTATGTATAGGATATAGGATATAGAATAATGTAACTAAAGGTCTTAATACTGTAGTTTCTCATGAAATACAATATATTCTATCATAATGTATAGAAAGAGTTAGAAACCTATGTTTCCCCCTGTTATGGCCAAATGATCAGCAAATGTCCTTATGTTTATTTGAGAACCTCTGGCTCCCTGTGACAAGTAGTGTACTGTAACTTAGCAAATGTAGCATTACTACACAAACACTGTTAAAACTAAAAGTCATATTTTCAAAATTAAGTAAAAATATAGAAAGCACTATCATCAAAGGATCCTTATTACAGATGTGTTATGATCTATAATGCTGTGTGGTGCTTACATTTCCAAACTAATTGTAATATTTTTAATATAGGCATAGTTTAGTACACATTTTTTGTGTGTTTTTAATAAGCTCTTTCCGTATACTGCTGCAGGCAGAAACTCTGAGGTAGTGAACAGGAAACGTTCACACTGGCAGCTAACGATCTGGTGAGAAACTGCTTCACCATCCGGTATCCACAGGTATATGAGTTAAATTGTCATAACAGCTGAGGAAGCGCACTCTAAATTCAGACCAGGCACTCTAGCGAACAGTGAAAGGGGGTTTTATTGAACAAAACAGTTAACAGAAAAAAATGGGTACTGCCAGCTCTGAGGATCAGGAATTCTGCAGACAGAGGGAAGAGAGAGAGGTTAGCAGAAGCCCAGGGGCAGGATGGGGTGGAAAATTTGAGAAGGTGAGTCTTACTAGATTAGTGATATATCCAGATGCGGAGGGGAGAGTCCAAGAGAAGATGGCCAGGACGGTGAGTGGTGGGATGGAGAGTGGGCAGGCAGGTGTTTTCCTCACTGAGTCTTCCAGGTGTCCTTTCGTTAATTCACTCCCGCTCCTCTTGCTGCGGTTGGCTTGTGGAGGGGGTGGTCTGGCAACTGAGGATGGGCCGCTGATGAACAGTGAGATTGATGTGGAACCGAGGACCAGAGTTCCCACAAGGGTGACGACAATCTGGCAATGACCTGCTGCCCCTCCAGCCTTTAAATACTGCTACCTGAATGAGGGGATGAGGAACAGGTGTGAGGCATGCCCAGAGCCAAAACTACACCCCCAGATGGAACCTGTTACAGAAACTGGAAAATAAAAACAAAGCAAAAGATGTCCAGGAGCAGGGGTGAGAAAGATGGTCCAAGAGAAATGACTTCGCCTTTTAGACCGTGGGGGTCTAAAACTTAACTAGAGGTCAGATCGAGCCCTCCAAGTGGTCCACTTCAGCCCAGTCTGCTTCCAGAGCTTATGCCAACAGCACAGGTGATGTTGCACTGACAGAACCACCACCTCTCCTTCCTGAGACAGCAACAAGGGTGGCTGGTAACCTAAGGAAGCTTCAAAAGATGACAGTCCAGTAACGGAAGAGGTTAAAGTGTTGTGAGCAAATTCTATCCCAGGAAAACGTGAACTCCAGGAAGAGGGACTTGAAGCGGTTGCACAGTGAAGAGCTGCCTCTAACTCTTCATTGGCTCTTTTAGTTTAACCATTTGACTAGGGGGTGGAAGCTGAAAGATAAACTGACCATGGCACTAAGTGGCTTGTAAAAGGTTTTCTATATAGGAAATTAACTAGGGGCCTCTATAGGACACAGTATCACAGGTAATGCCATGGTCTGCTAGGAGGTGTGCTGTTCCAGATGCTGAGGGGAAGTTAGGTGGGGCAATGAAGTGAACTGCTTTGGAAAACCTGTCTATTATAATTATGTTTCCTTCTAATTGGGGTCACCCAGTGACAAAGTCAAGTGCTATATGAGACTGAGGACAGTTGGAAATGGGTAGTGACTGTAACTGACCAGACGGGGAGGCTGTGAGGTGGTTTTCCTCCTAGCACAAATGGAAAAAAGCGACCAAAAAAACAAGGACCACCTAGCCTGTCTTGAATTAAATCTTTTTTTAAAGACTTAGTCAAGATCTGGACTTGACTAAGTCTTTATGGGATTTGAGTTCAAATAAAATTCTGCCCTCTGGAACCTCTGCAGCCACCCAACTCACCACTGAAGGGCTCCAGAGACAGGGGGGCTGGGTTCCCAACAGGTGGAGGTAGTGAGGAAGCTGGGCTAGAGGAGACAGCTGGGAGTGTAGAGGATTTCTGTAGCAGATGGCTGTGGCAACTTAGGTGAAATTAAACTGTGTTATTTTGGATTGCTGACATTTATTTTACCCAGCCAAAACTTGCTTGTTGTTTTTGTCCTTTTTTGCATGGCCTCTCTATAAACGTGTTTGTTTTAGAAAACACCAACAAAAAGCTCCTTCCTGAAAGCCAGGAATTAAAAAAAAAGTCCATTTGTAAGCGAAGGTGTTGGGATTACTTTAGCAGTAACCTGTAATATGTGGCGTTCTCTGATCACAGATGTTTTTGCAAATGTGGGATAATATCTCATTTTGGAATGTAATCCTTGAATTTTCCATTTCAAAACCCATAAAACCAAAAAGGGACGAGATCGTTGGCCATGTACAATGCAATCCAGAGGATTAGGTTTTACTTGATGATGTGTGTTACATAGAATCAGTCTATAATAAGCCAACTTGGAGAAGATACATTACACTGCAGTCTACGTTCCTCTGTATTGACTCATGGAGACTCTCTGATGCTTCGTGTTTACTGTCGTCACTAACTAAGGAGATAAATAGTGCCCTGTGATGCATGGTAACCCTATAAACATAGCTTTGAGAGAATGACATGTCGGCCTATTGTCAAACCGCAGTTTAAGCTGAGCTCCAACCTTCCTCTTCATGCTGCCCATCAACCAGAACCACAAGTTTGTTATAATGTCTCACTCTCAAGTGTCTCATTCAGGAGATTTACTGTATAGATGAGCACACTCTCTGCACAGCACCACCGCACACCCTCCCCCTCTCATCCTGTTTGCACATACATACACACAATGGATACTGGTGATCCATAGACAGCGTCTTGGCTCTCATATCACAAGCTGTCATAACATTTTATGTCAGTGCTGTGGGTTGAATCAGCTGTGATAAGTGCAAAGATGTTGTAAATTAAAGTCATATGCCTTCCATGAATGGTAGAAGACTTTCTAACAGTCACTGCTCTGCTTTCTGACTCATTAATCATAGCTACGACTAAAATGTCAATTCCTGCGACACACGTGTATGAAGATCTGATTACTGTAGCTTTGGGTTCAGGTTGTTTAGCTTCACAGCAGGAGAGGCTGCATCAAAGCTTGCCAGGAAGTTGTAGGTTGACTGCAGTGTTTGGTCATCATCAAAGGCCAATAGATTAATGTGAAAGCAACATTTGTATCCAAGTTGTTTGTTTCAAAGTTCATTCTCAATTTATTTCTCATTTTTCTCACACTCGGGCTTGCCTGTGGAAAACAATAAAGATGTGGTTTTTAATAGATGCAAAGAATGATATTCAGAAACCTCAGAAACTTGCAATGTTTTGAATAAGTCTGGGATGACAAACGGCACTTTGAAAAATTGCAGTGTGTCAAGAAAAAAGAACAAGGGCAAAACATGTGTGTGAATCTGCAGGAAGTATCTCCATCATCTCCCAGATGCAACTGTGTCAACACGTAGGGCACTAATTGATTTAAGATTGCTTAATTTTGCTCTGATTAAAGAGTGATCCTGCTCAGCTCCTTTCTTCCTTTTGATTTTGACTTTATTTATTTGGCTTTGGCTTGGACACAGCTGGGCTCAATGTGTCGATGGTTTGGTGCCCTCTGTGAACGTCTGGTGCTCTCGCGTGAGCGCATTTATTTTCATTCCGACAAGTCCTTTTTATTTCATGTGGAGATCTGAGAGGTGACTGTGCAGCGAGGCAGTCATCAGAGACAGTGTGTCACAGAGCAGTCCAACATGTAAAAGACAGGAAGCCTACACAGGCAAAGGAGGGGTCAAACTGAAATTGGACATGTAGCTTTGAATTCGACATTAGAGCCAGCTGATTAGCTTTAAATAAGAGACAATATGCCTGTCATTCTCATAACATGTTCAATAGAAAAGGTATTTGAAAATGGGATCAGTGGTGAATGCCTCCAAGAACAGAAAAGACACAGACATAGAAATACATAAAATGAAAAAAAAGAAAAAGTGATATGAAGGCTTGTTTACATTGTCAAAAGCTTTTTGGGTATCTTCCAAAGTTTTAAGGTCCACATTTGAGATTTTCCTTACTGCAGCAGGGAAACCCTGTCCAGGGAAAGTGAATATATAATTTTGGAAGATACCTCCTTGGTTAGATGAAGCCTCAGACTTTATTTAGGTTACTCATCTTCCATGGATCAGCTGGAGAACGCTGCTCAAGGAAACACAAACAGGTATTTTCATACTGTAAACATCACTCCTCTGTACCAATAGAGCATAATGTTTTCTAATGCAAGTTTTATCCTTTTTTGCTAATTAATCATTAGAAAACCCTTTTCCATTTATCTTATAATGCAGTTGGAAACTGCTGATAAAAGATAAGCCTCTGTCAATAAATGTACAATGGTGTGTACTGCTCTCTTTGCAAATCAGCACAAACCAGCTCTAACAACAACAGAATGAGAGGTAGGAGGCACCAGCTAACAACTGAACTGGAGGACAAGCTCACTTTGTCTAGTTGGAGAACCAGCAGAAGACCTCAGCTGGCCTCAACTAGCAGCTTCATTAAATCTAAGTGACAGATGTATTAAAATAACATTTTCCTGGCAATTTCCTAGCCATCATTTCTTAGAACTGTGATGAGCTTTGAAATTAAGATCTTTTTTGAGGGACAGTTTAAGACAATTGATTTTTAAGATAACTGAACCCATGGATTTTGATGCACCAGCCACTTAACTAGCCAAATACAAAATGGGCCACTGTAGACCTATGTAGATTTTCCACTCAACAACATAAAGGATTTATGATGAATGAGTCCATTAACCACTGATTGTAATATTTGTATCAATTTTGTTATTTAATAAATCAAGAAACATCTGTATGAATATGACTGTGTCACAGCTCAAATGCTGTGAAATCAAGGTTTTATAAAAAAAACCCAAACAACAACAAAAACTAGAGAAATTAGTTAGATCTACTTTCTATACTGTACGTGCAAAGAATTCTGTATATGTGTGGCTGTTCCTTTGACATTACAGTTTAGCAGGGGTTAAAGTGGGCAAAATGCTGCAGACTGGTGTTCCAGCACCTTCGGTAACGCTTTATAATACGACCCGAGGGCTGGCCATAACAACGCCGTACAACAATGACTAAGGCTAGTTGTACCATGAATAAGGCCGTACAACCATGACCAAGGCTGGATGGAACACTGGAAACGGGGAAGTAGAAGGGCCAGAACAGTACATATGGGCTAAGGACAAGGAACAAAACAAAAACACAGGGCCAGAACAAAAGAAAAAACAAAACAAAACCAACAAACAAAAAACAGCAGCAAACGACTGAAGAAAAACGGTCCAGCAAAACTGCTGCTGAGGCAGAGCAAGGCCAAAACAGTACAAAAGTTCAAAACCCTAACCTATATATAGGTTAAGGGTTAGGCATTACAGAACTCTACAGCCTTATTCACGATACTAAAAGCCTCATAGTACAGCCTTATTCACAGTACCACCAGCATTATTCAGGGTTCTACGGCCTTATTCATTGTACAACCAGCCTTGGTCATGGATGTATGGCCTTATTTACAGTTGTACAGTGTTGGTCACGGTTGTACGGCCTCATTCAGGGAGTTTAGTACAGGCTAAACTGGTTAGTTTGCAGTACTGTGATCAGTTTTACAGTGATGCAATGTGTTAGACTGGCTGCATTTAGGCTACTGTTACTAGGTTACATGAAGGGGAGCAGACATCAATTTATATTAATATATATTAAGGTGATGTTACTGATGAGATTCTACCTTTTATACTAGCTTCATACTGTCCAGGAATTGGAAATCAGCCACATGCGTAACATCTGCTTTTAACTTGTTGAATTCAGTTGGCTAAATCCACAAAGAACAGTGAATATGGTGTAGCAGCACAGGTCAGCTGATCACAGTCTATACACACACACAAAAAGCACTGGAAACACAAATTCTTTTCAAGTAATTCTTTCCCCAAAGCTGCACTTGCAATGCAACTTTAACCCGTGCAGTTTAATATTTGCCTAATCTCTTGTTAGTCTAAATTCAATTCACTTCAATTTTATTTACATATCTGGCCCAGCACAGAACCCTGTGGAACTCCATAATTAACCTTAGTGTTCGGAGAAGACTCACATTTACGTAAACTGGAGTCTATTAGATAGATATGATTCAAACCACTGTAGGACAGTAGCCTTAAAGACCTATGGTGTGTTCTAATCTCTGTAGTAAAATACTGTGGTCTACACTATTAAATGTTGCACTGAAGTCTAGCAGGACAGCCATGGAGAGTCCACCGTCAAAGGCCATAAGAAGATCATTTGTAACCTTCACTAACGTTGTTTCTGTACTGTGATGAATTCTCAGTCTTGGCTGAAAGTCTTCAAATAAACCGTTCCTCTGCAGATGATCTGTTAGCTGTTAACTAACTATGCTTTCAAGAATCTTTGAACTAAAAGGAAGTTTGGAGATTGGTCTGTAATTAGTTAAGACAGATGGGTCAAGTAATGCTTCTAAGTAATGGTTTAATTAGTGCCACCTTAAAGGCCTGGGGTATCCATCCATCCATTCTCTTCTGCTTATCCTTTTCCTGGTCACAGGGGGCTGGAGCCTATCCCAGCTGTTATAGGGTGAGTGGCAGGTTACACCCTGTACAGGACACCAGGGCCAACACAGAGAAACAGACACCTTTTCACACTCACACCTATGGAGAATTTAGAATCACCATTTAAATTAACCCATTAACTACATGTCTTTGGACTGTGGGAAACCTGGAGAAAATCCATGCAAACACATGCAAACTCCACACAGAAAGACCCCAGCCAAGGTGTTATGCAGCCCATTAATAGAGATAGACTGATCATATTTAAGATCGAAGCATTAATTACTGGTAGTACTTCTTTGAGAAGTCATGTAGGAATGGGGTCTAATAGACACGTTGATGGTTGTATTGTATGAAACAGGTCTTTCTTCTTTTGTAGGACACTAAACGCAAGGAGCGACAACAATGGAAACAACACAATACACAATCCAATATTTGGATATCTCTTTACACACCAACGTGGGCATATCTAAACGCATAGCTCTCCTATGGTCCCACCACAGCATTTTGGTCAGGTTGAGGTCTGGACCGAGCAATTGCAACACCTTGATTCTTTTCTTTTTCACCCATTCTGGGGTAGATTTTCTGGTGTGCTTGGGATCATCATCTAGCTGCATGACCCAATTTTGGCTCAGCTTTAACTGTCAGACCGATGGCCTCACATTAGACTCTAGAATATTTGGTATACAGAGGTGTTCATGGCTGATTCAATGACTGCATTGTGCCCAAGTCCTGTAACTGCGAAACCAGCCCAAGTCATCAACACTGTGCTTGACAGTTGGTATGAGGTGTTTGTGCTGATATGTTGTGTTTGGTTTTTGCCATATACAGCCAGACCAATATGGAATTTTCAAGATAGATATCAATACCAGTATCTGACGCTGCTTGGATCAGCATCAGTTGTATTTGTGGTATTCCAAACACGTGTGTTACCAACAGCAAAGTTGCAGAGTGCCCTCTAGTGGACAAATTACACAACATGGTTGAAGGGTGTTTCTTCCAACTTCTTTACTTTATCAGTTGTTATGAATTCTGATACTGCTAGATTGGCAAATATCAAATGTTAACCAATAATATCTCATCAATAACTCAGTCACGCTCTATTACCAAATACTGTGCGTTTATGGCCAGAAGGCTTGTGGTTTGTTCAGATGCAGCTTTGCAAACCTAAGTTGTGCTGCCATGTTGCTTTAAGAAAGAAGAGTCTTTCTCCCGGCACACCTTCCAAATAAGCCATAGTTGTTCAGTCTTTTTCTAAGTGCACTATCATGAACATTAACATTTAAGATGTGAACTGAAGCCTGTAGAGACTGAGATATAGTTCTTTGTTTTTATGAAAACATTTTCTCACTGTAGAATGATTCAGATTGTTTGGAAACGGGCAGCTTCACAGACTAATGGGCAGCAACAGTTGCGTTTTTGAGATCATTACTGATGTCTTGCCTTCTTGGCATTGTGTTCACACACACCTAAATGCTCTAGACTAGCAAACTGCAAACATTCTTCTTTTATAGACTTGGTCACACTTGAAAATCAGTGAATCAAGAGGAACTGATTAGCAGCACATCCTGCTTCTGTGTTTTGGCTTAGTTTTTGTTAAAGCAACAATAACGTGGTGTAATATATTATCTGTTTTTCATCTGAGGTTGTATTTATCTAATTTTAAGACCTGCTAACAAACAGATTATTATTAAAGCCTTAGAACTAAATGAGATTTTCACATGACTGTATTGCAAATATGAACTGCAAGTATTATCTTTTCCCCCTCACCTTTCCCTGACTTTCTCATTTGTCACCCTACTTGCTTCCCTTAGCCTCTCAGCCCCCCTTTTGATGTGTGAAGCACATCCTCACTATGTCTAAACAAAATTTTACACAAGTTTACACAAGCGCAATCAAATAAAACAGAGGGGTTCTAGTTGGAACTTGAAAATGGCCCTGTAGCCTTTGTTCATGCAAAAATGTTGGCAGAAATCAATTGGACTTGGAGAAGACTTCAGTTCTTCTTTCTCTCTCTACCCATTTCACTCTCTCTCTTCCTCCCGCCTGAAAATTAAATACATCAGTCATATTATGACATCCATTAAACTGTGAGATTTGCTTGAAATAGTGTTAGGAAGTGCAATAAAAACAAAGCTGAGAGTTCAGCAAGGACAACATGACTTCTGTGGTATTCTGAAACCACTATATTTACACATTGACTGGATACTTATGGATGTATGAGTCCAGGACACAATGCTTGGACTCTCATTCATGCACCATTCACAGTACCCTACATTTAATAAAACTGCAGCACAGTTAAGGTGAATAGAAGTATAAGCAGCTCTGCTGTTACCAAGGAACTGATCCCAAACATCACCTCAAAATCTGAATGTGTATTGATTTACAGTTTACTTTTTTACAATTGAAGTTTTGTGATTGCATCTTGTGGGTTGTCACTGTTGGAATGAAATATAGTATAAAAACCTGCCAAAGTAGTCAAAAGCACTGTGTGGTAGTTTCTTGCTACAATAGGAGTCCATGATTTTGCCATGATGGCACGCACACACAAATCCATCCATCCATCCATCCATCCATCCATCCATCCATCCATCCATCCATCCATCCATCCATCCATCCATCCATCCATTCGCTTCCGCACATCCTGTTAAGGGTCGCGGGGGGGCTGGAGCCTATCCCAGCTGTCATAGGGCGAGAGGCAGGGTACACCCTGAACAGGTCGCCAGCCTGTTGCAGGGCCAACACAGAGGGACAGACAACCTTTCACACTCACATTCATGCTCTCATTCACACCTATGGGCAATTTAGATTTGCCAATTAACCTAACCCCAGTAAGTGCATGTCTTTGGAATGTGGGAGGAAACCGGAGTACCCGGAGGAAACCCACGCAACCACGGGGAGAACATGCAAACTCCACACAGAGAGAGGGAGAGGCCTGGGCCAAGGTGGAATCGAACCCAGGCCTTCCAGATGGTATTCTAACTGTGAGGCAGCAGTGCTAACCACTACGCCACCGTGCTGTAAAATTAATACCGGCCTTGTTATTGTAGCAGGTTAATACTACATCTTTAGAATTGTCTAAGTGTGTTGTTGAAATGGTTTAAGCGGGTGCTACAGTGGCAGATTGCCAATTTGCAAATGTTTCTGAGAACCTAACAGTTATATAAATGAACTCCTACCAATACAGTTGTGCTATCCATATGCTACAGCAAGGATTCAAGGATTCTTTATTGTCATTCGCATCACATTTGTATGCAGTGGAAGGAAATTCTGTCCTCAGGTCCCAGTGTTGTCCATGTAATAGTTATGACAGTTTCAGTGATGCATAGCCATTTACTTTCTACTCTTCTGAGATCCCCTTGGAGCCTGTCTCTTTAACACCACATAAGGGGCTGTCTTAGTTAACAGAAACGATAAGGAGAAAGTGCAAGAGAAATGATGAGGATAGGAAAAATCTCTTAACCAAATCATTTTTGTTGCAAGCAGAGAGGCTAGTGGTAGTAAGCTCAGTGTTTTTTAAGCGAAGTACATAGTTTGTGCATGTAGCAAATGTGATACTAATCCACAAAGGCAGTAAAAATAGACTTGAAGTGTAAAATTATGCTTTCAGTATTGTTTCTGAGTAAAATGTGAGCCATTACACTGCATATAGACAAATGGACTGACACTGATTCCCACCTCCTACTTTGTCCTGCCTAACCCAGGCAGGGTTGACGTGATAGTAAAGCATTCCATCTCTCTCCACACACTGTTAACAAGGCTTTTAAAAGCTCTGTCCACTCCACAGGGGTTTAACAAGTCTACCCCTCTTCTAAATGTAGAGACATGAGTTTCCAGGTAAAAGCAGCAAATGAAAATCCCAGTGTTTCTATGTTGGAGAATAAGTGCTAAGAGCGCAGTATCTCCTAAAAGTCATTCACAGTGACAGTAAATGGCCCAGTTTTGTGGTGGATGCGTTGGTATACAGTGCTAAAGAATGACTGACAGAATTTGTGACAACAAATGCTTAAGGTAAACCAAAGACCATAATGATCTTATTCTTGACAGCATTGCACATTTTTGGCATTGTAGAATAAGAACTCATTTAGAACAGGATTGAAAAATAAAAAGATTGTTGAACACACCTTATTATGCTATTGACTCTTGTTTTGAGCTCCTGGTACCCCAGGTGCTGACAATCAGGTGCCTGACTGGCACCTGATTGTCAGCACCTGTGAGCATGGGCCCTACTACAGCAGTCAGGTCATCTGCAGAGGAACGGTTTATTTGAAGAGTTTCAGTCAGGTTTCAGAATTCATCACAGTACAGAAACAGCATTAGTGAAGGTTACAAATGATCTTCTTACAGCCTCTGACAGTGGACTCATCTCTGTTCTTGTCCTGTTGGACCTCAGTGCAGCTTTGATACTGTTGACCATAACATTTTATTACAGAGATTAGAGCATACTATAGGTATTAAAGGTACTGCACTGCAGTGGTTTGAATCATATTTATCCAATAGACTCCAGTTTGTTCATGTAAATGGGGAGTCTTCTTCATACACTAAGGTTAATTATGGAGTTTCACAGGGTTCTGTGCTAGAACCAATTCTATTTACATTATACATGCTTCCATTAGACGATATTATTAGAAGGCATAGCATAGATATTCATTACTCTGCAGATGATACCCAGCTTTATCTATTTATGAAGCTGGATGACACACACTGATTAAACTGCAGGAATGTATTAAAGACATAAAAGCCTGGATGACCCATAACTCTAAATTTAGATAAAACTGAAGTTACCTTGGTCTCCAGTAACACTGTGAGGAATCTTGGAGTCATTTTTGACAAGGATATGTCCTTCAATGCACATATTAGGACTGCTTTTCTGCACTTGCTCAGTATTTCTAAAATTAGAAGCATCCTTTCTCAGACCGATGCTGAAAAGCTAATTGTGTTTATTACTTCTAGGCTGATTACTGTAATTATCAGGTTGTCTTAAAAGCTCCCTGAAAAGCCTTCAGCTGATCCAAAGTGCTGCAGCTAGAGTACTGACAGGGACTAGAAAGAGAGAGCATATTTCTCCCATATTGGCTTCTCTTCATTGGCTCCCTGTTAAATCTAGAATAGAATTTAAAATTCTTCTCCTCACATACAAGGTCTTGAATAATCAGGCCCCACCTTATCTAAAAGACCTCATAGTACCATATCACCCCAATAGAGCACTTTGCTCTCAGACTGCTGACTTATTTGTGGTTCCTAGGATACTTAAGAGTAGAATGGGAGCCAGAACCAGCTTCCAGTTTGGATTTGCGAGACAGACACCCTCTCTATTTTTTTATACCCCACTCTGCATTTAATCATTAGTTATTATTAATCTCTGGCTCTCTTCGTCTTTTGTCCTGTCTCTCTCCCCGCAGCCCCAGCCGGTCTCAGCAGATGACCGCCCCTCCCTGAGCCTGGTTCTGCTGGAGGTTTCTTCCTGTTAAAAGGGAGTTTTTCCTTCCCACTGTTGCCAAGTGCTGCTCATAGGGGGTCGTTTTGACTGCTGGGTTTTCTCTGTAATTATTTTATGGTCTTTATCTTACAATATAATGTGCCTTTAGGTGACTTTTCTTTTTGTGATTTGGCACTCATAGACATAACTGACTAAACACAAAACCTTACTTTTTGTGCTAAGTTTATATAAAGAATCAGCAGTCAAATCTGAAGAATAAACTAATCTAAAAATAAGGTTCTAAATATGCATTTTTATACTCCTACCACCATCTTTGCTGTTTTTTTTTCAGTTCAATTCAGAATTCTTTGAGCACCATGTCTTTCTCTTGTAATGTGTTATAGTGGGGCTTCTTTTGCTGAGGTAGGAATCAGTGTTTGATTAGTAAGCTTGGGAAGGATTCCACAGGTGCATCAGGAGAAACAGGAGGAGAACCTGGAGGATCAAACCAAGTGGTACTGATGTGAAAGAGGAACTGAGAGAAAGAAATCAGAAAAAAATGAATGTTTGAAGTATTCATATTCAAAGGACTGCATGTCTGTCATTCTCAATAGTATGTCTGTTTGTGTAACCTGTCTGCACTGTCTCCTAAGTCAACTTTACCACCTCAGACTAAACACAATGCAAAGTCTCTCTCACTCTCACACACACACACACACACACACACACACACACACACACACACACACACACACACACACACACACACACACACACACACACACACACAGGGGTGGCCCTATTTGATCCCTGTTAAAGTCAGTCGAGGGTGTTACATGTTTCCAGTTCACTTGAGGCCCATCAACATGCCCCATTGGAAATTTACTGGCCTTTCAGCAGCACAGTTGGGCACTATAAACACACTTGTGCACTACTGGTGTGCACTAACACACACACTCACTCACTCACACACACACACACACACACACACACACACACACACACACACACACACACACACACACACACACACTGTAGACACTCAGTACACACTTGCTACCACCTAGTGCCTGGAGTTTGATTCAGTCACCCACTATATCAGAGTTGGCCCCTTAGGACAGACTGCCTGCCCTTTTTGTCAGTCTGTGTGTGCGTGTGTGTGTATGTGCGTGTGGCCCTCACATTCCTGACTCTGGTGTCATCCGTCTCATCAGACATTTCCCGGCACATAAACTCTCACTGACACATGTTTATTTATGAAGTCTAATGGACTGTTATTCCAGCATGCTGCCATGGCTGACTTTATCTTGCTCACTTCCCTTTATGTCTCTCTCTCTCTCTGTCTCTCTCCATCTAAACAGATGTGGATGAGTGTCTGGACAACAACGGTGGATGCCAGCAAGTGTGTGTTAACACCATGGGGAGCTATGAGTGTATGTGCACAGAGGGCTTCTTCCTCAGTGACAACCAGCATACCTGCATCCACCGCTCTGATGGTAAGATCTGTGCAAAGAAAGAGAGTGAAGTCCACTCTGGACTCCAGCTCCAGCTTTTTTTTTATTGCTGTGAGGCAACAAGGCTAATTCCTATGATGGTTCAATGGTTTTGAGTCTTGAGTTTTGAAGCACATGGATCAGTTAGCTATTGTTAGTCAGCATCTTACAGTAAAGCCTAGCTGGTTGTAGTGGGAGGATTATTATACATGTCAATATGTGGAATAAAAAGTCAGTGTTAAATGATTTTCAAAATTTAAAAACAGCTTTCTCTCACAGATGATTATAATGATTATGATGGGTTAAAATAATTTCCAATTTTTAACACTTGCCAAAATGGTAAATCTGAGATTTTATCTACTCAAAGAATTCAAACCATGATAATCCTGAATGAGCACTTAATATGTATACAATATGTGCAAAGGTTTGATGTGCAAGTTTAACTTTGATTTTCTGCTCATGGCATGGTAAATGGACTAGGTCTTATACAGCACTTTTTTACTCAGTCTCAGCACTCAAAGCGCTTATACAACACGTTTTACATTTACCCCATGCACACCCATTCATACAAGCACTTCCAATATTAACTAAGCTAAGTGCTTTAATATCTAACATTCACACACATTTACACTCCGACGGTTGCGTCGGAGAGCAACTTGGGGTTAAGTATCTTGCCCAAGGATACATTGGCATGTAGCCTGGAGTAGCCAGGAATCGAACCGCTGACCTTCCGATCAGTAGGTGACCTACTGAGCTACAGTCATGAGCAGCAGACCAAATCTTCCATCCATCCATTTTCTTCTGCTTATGCGCGGGCAGCAATCTAAGGAGAAAAGCCCAGACTTCCCTCTCCCTAGCCACCTCCACCAGCTCATCCGGGGGGGACCCCATGGTGTTCCCAGGCCAGCTGAGAGATATAATCTCTCCAGTGTGTCCTGGGTGTGCCCCGGGGTCTCCTCCCAGTAGAACATGCCTGGACCACCTCATCCAAGAGGCGCCCAGGAGGCATCCTAGTCAGATGCCCAAACCACCTCATCTGGCTCCTTTCAAGGTGGTGCCGTGGACGAGAGACAGAGATTAATAATAACTAATGATTAAATACAGAGTGGGGTATAAACAAAGTAAATAAGGTGAATGAAAAGAAACAGTGCATTATGAGAACCCCCCAGCAGCCTGGGTCTATAGCAGCATAACTAAAGGAGGGTTCAGGGTCACCTGATCCAGCCCTAACTATAAGCTTGATCATAAAGGAAAGTTTTAAGCCTAATCTTAAAAATAGAGAGGGTGTCTGTCTCCTGAATCCAAGCTGGGAGCTGATTCCACAGAAGAAGGGCCTGAAAGCTGAAGGCTCTGCCTCCCATTCTACTCTTAAGTAAGCCAGCAGTCTGAGAGAGAAGTGCTCTATTTGGGTGATATGGGACTATAAGGTCTTTGAGATAAGATGGGGCCTTTTAGGACAGCCTGATAATAATTAATTACAATAGTCCACCCTAGAAGTAATAAATGCATGAATTAGCTTTTCAGCATCAGTCTGAGAAAGGATGTTTCTAATTGTAGAAATATTGCGCAAATGTAAAAAAGCGGTCCTACATATTTGTTTAATATGTGCATTGAAGGACGAATCCTGGTCAAAAATGACTCCAAGGTTTCTCACAGTGTTACTGGAGGCCAAAGTAATGCCATCCAGAGTAAGTATCTGGTTTGACACCATGTTTCTAAGATTTGTGGGGCCGAGTACAAGAACTTCAGTTTGATCTGAATTAAGAAGCAGGAAATTAGAGGTCATCCAGGCCTTAATGTCTTTAAGACATTCCTGAAGTTTAACTAATTGATGTGTGTCATCTGGCTTCATTGATAGGTAAAGCTGGGTATCATCTGCATAACAATGAAAATGGATGCAATGTTTTCTAATATTACTGCCTAAGGGAAGCATGTATAACGTAAATAAAATTGGTCCCAGCACAGAACCCTGTGGAACTCCATAATTAACCGTAGTGTGTGAAGAAGACTCCCCATTTACATGAACAAATTGGAGTCTATTGGATAAATATGATTCAAACCACTGCAGTGCAGTACCTTTAATACCTATAGTATGCTCTAATCTCTGTAATAAAATGTTATGGTCAACAATATCAAAGCTGCACTGAGGTCCAACAGGACAAGCACAGAGATGAGTCCGCTGATTGGCCTATAATTAGCTAAGACAGCTGGGTCAGTGATGGATTTTTAAGTAGAGGTTTAATTACTGCCACCTTGAAGGCCTGTGGTACATAGCCAACTAATAAAGACTGATTGATCATTTTTAAGATTGAAGCATCAATAATTGGAAAGACTTCTTTGAACAGTCTAGTAGGAATGGGATCTAATAAACATGTTGCTGGTTTGGAGGAAGTAACTATTGAAGTTAACTCTGAAAGATCAAGTGGAGTGAGAGAGTTTAACAAATATCAGCAGTGCTGAAAGCAGCTGAACATGAAGTTAAATCTTTGAGATGGTTATGAATAATTTTTTCTCTAATGTCTAAAATTTTATTTGTAAAGAAATTCATGAAGTTGTGTTCTTATGATGGAAACAGGCTCACAGTGCAAATTGACAGAACAAGAACTTAAGCCTGTCTGAGTAGATGTTTGAAATATTTTCCAACAGGCAGTGGAGAAAAAATTTCTGTGTTAAAAAATGCCCATAAATAAGTTTGATCCATAAGGAATCATGACTTGAAGATAAGCCTGTTAAAATGTAAAGAAAAAAGCCACAGGCTAAAGATGGTCTGACTGCACTAAGCAGGTTTTTTTTCCTCTTGATAGCCAAGAGGTGGTTGCTGATGAAGACTGAGGGTGTGTGATAGTGTGTTATTTGCAGCTTTTGCATCAGGAACTGATCAATAAACTACATTTTTGGACATTTGCAGACAGTGAAGATAAAATAGCAAACGTAAAGTCTGGTTGTTTTAGCTGCTTGGGTCTTTTTGTGTGCATCTACATCTTTGTCATTTTTGGCTTCTTCCTGTGCTGCACTTTGGTGCTCAAATTATGTAAAAACTGAAATATTGCACACGGTAGTAGCAGCATTTAGGAAGGTGTGTGTGTGTGTGCATACAGTAACAGTTCTAGGACTGTGAGACTGTGTGTATTTAAAGAGAGTTTAGGAGTGTGCCTGTGGAACTAGGGCTCTTACAAAGCCTGGCAGTTTTGCATCATGTTGTGAAGATGTTTGTTACAGGGCATCATGGAATATGGTGACAAATTGAAAAAGTTAAACTGCCACAAAGAGCTGTGAGATTTTACAAGAGTGGCAGATGTTATCCCTCTCCTTGATCTGTGTTTGAAATGAAACAATGGGTGCAGTTGAGGAAACTTGCAAACTGAATGTATCTTTGGTATAATATCTGTGGTATGGTCCAATTGTTAACATCCCAGGCACTACAATTCGTCAGTGTGTACGAGTAACAAATATCAGTCATTTAGCAAGATTACATCCCGATCTTTGCCACTCTTTGTGGATTTAGCCAGCTGAATTCAACAAGAATTGTGAGTGATGTGAGTGATTTCCAACCCCTAGCAGTATAACACTAATATAAAAAAGTATATTTGGTGTGTGAATGAGCATCATCAGTTTAAATATAAATTAATGTCTGCTAACCTTGATGTATCCTAATACTGACCATGAACACTGCAGCCCGCTTTGCATCAATCCAACATAGTGCACTACTATAAATGTCACCACAGTACTGCTAACGAACAGGTTTAGCCTGCACTCAACTGTACTAAATTGCAGAGTACAGTATTTGATGCAACCTTTGGATAGTACAAATGATGTATACAGTACATAATTCAAATTAGTAGCATAATTATGAGAATCGTGAATCCTATAAGATCTGTTAAAAACTAAAAATTAGGACATTATAAGTAAAGTTTAAATCTCCAGTTCAAACAATTTGATTTGCTGAGCAGTCGTTACCTCTCTGTGACATCTTTCTCAGGGTTTGAGAATATTGCCTTTTTTTTTTCTCTCTCTGGGAAATACCTCCACTGTACATTAGCTAGAAACACATTGTGTGACAAACTTCACAGAAACCGTGTATTTGTTGAACTATTTGAAAAATTGCATTTAAAATTACCTGCAATTTTACAAAAAAGGAAACTTGTTTTATCCTCACTACTCTTCTATAGATTCTGATGTGCCACCATTGCAACTTCATTTACATCTGCACCGTGAACACATCACTGGGACATGAAGGAAAAGAGGACGTGTTGAGGGGATAAGCAGGTTATGGGAGGTCATTCTTTTCTTACTCAGCAAGTATCTCAATGCCGTCAGCTGGAAGGAGAACCAGGCTGCAGGACATGAAAAATTAGCTCATTCAACAGTAATAGCCATTAACCTATCAGATTTAATTGCTCATTAACCGAAGGTGCTGGAATGCTGTTCCAGGTTTTCCCACCCCACTTTAACTCCTGCATGTTTACATCCCTACCATTTGCTCTAGTAAGTAAAGTACTGTAATGTAATTCAATTCAATTTTATTTATATAGCGCCAAATCAAGACAAACAGTCGCCTCAAGGCACTTTGTATTGTGGGTAAAGACCCTACAATAATACAGAGAAAACAGTCAAAACGACCCCACATGAGCACTTATGTACCGTATTTTTCGGACTATAAGTCGACAGCCAAAAATGCATAATAAAGAAGATGGGATGGGTGTTCAGTTAACTGTAATTTCCCCATTGTGGGATCAATAAAGTATCATCATCATCATCATCATCATAAAGTATCATCAAAAAACATATATAAGTTGCACTGGACTTTTTTGTGGAAATTTATTATTATTTTTCTTTATTTGTTATTTATTTGTTCCCCCTGTTTCGGGAGAGTGAACTGCAGCCAGAGAGACGTATCCAACAGTCTTCACTGCGCTTCTGATCAATTTCTCGGTAAAAGTCTTTTACAGTGTTTATTCTTCTCATCAACAACAACAACTCCTGTGAATATGAAAACATTTGCTCTTTATTTGCCAAAGTTACACGGGGGGAACCAAATATTTCAGCCATCCACAATATTGTGTTCCGCCTCCATGACATAGGAACAAATTAATTCAATTTCAATTCAATTCAATTCAATTTTATTTATATAGCGCCAAATCACAACAAACTGTCGCCTCAAGGCGCTTTGTATTGTGGGTAAAGACCCTACAATAATACAGAGAAAACCTAACAGTCAAAACGACCCCCTATGAGCAGCACTTGGCGACAGTGGAAAGGAAAAACTCCCTTTTAACAGGAAGAAACCTCCAGCAGAACCAGGCTCAGGGAGGGGCAGTCATCTGCCGCGACCGGTTGGGCTGAGGGGAGAGAAAGACATGCTGTGGAAGAGAGCCAGAGATTAATATCAATTAATGATTAAATGCAGAGTGGAGTATAAACAAAGTAAATAAGGTGAATGAGAAGAAACAGTGCATTATGTGAACCCCCCAGCAGACTAGGCCTATAGCAGCATAACTAAGGGATGGTTCAGGGTCACCTGATCCAGCCCTAACTATAAGCTTTATCATAAAGGAAAGTTTTAAGCCTAAACTTAAAAATAGAGAGGCTGTCTGTCTCCTGAATCCAAGCTGGAAGCTGGTTCCACAGAAGAGGGGCCTGAAAGCTGAAGGCTCTGCCTCCCATTCTACTCTTAAGTATCCTAGGAACCACAAGTAAGCCAGCAGTCTGAGAGCCATCCATCCATCCATTTTCTTCCGCTTATCCGGGGCCGGGTCGCGGGGGCAGAAGCCTAAGCAGAGAAACCCAGGCTTCCCTCTCCCCAGCCACCTCCTCCAGCTCATCCGGAGGGACCCCAAGGCGTTCCCAGGCCAGCCGAGATACATAATCTCTCCAGCGTGTCCTGGGTCTACCATGGGGCCTCTTCCCGGTGGGACATGCCCGGAACACCTCACCCAGGAGGCGGCCACGAGGCATCCTAATCAGATGCCCGAGTCACCTCAACTGGCTCCTTTCGATGTGGAGGAGCAGTGGCTCTACTCTGAGCCCCTCCCGGATGGCCGCACTCCTCACCTTATCTCTAAGGGAGAGGCCAGCCACCCTTCGAAGGAAACTCATTTCTGCCGCTTGTATTCGCGATTTTATTCTTTCGGTCACTACCCAAAGCTCGTGACCATAGGTGAGGGTAGGAACGTAGATCGACCGGTAAATCGAGAGCTTCGCTTTTACGCTAAGCTCCCTCTTCACCACGACGGACGGGTGCAGCGTTCGCATCACTGCAGAAGCAGCCGCGATCCGCCTGTCGATCTCCCGTTCCCTTCTCCCATCACTCGTGAACAAGACCCCGAGATACTTAAACTCCTCCACTTGAGGCAAGAACTCGTTCCTGAGCCGGAGATGGCACTCCACCCTTTTCCGGCTGAGGACCATGGCCTCAGACTTAGAGGTGCTGATTCTCATGCCAGCCGCTTCACACTCGGCTGCGAACCGTTCCACTGCGAGCTGGAGGCCCCCCCCGATGAAGCCAAAAGAACCGCATCATCTGCAAAAAGCAGAGATGAGACTCTGAGGCCACCAAGGAAGAAGCCTTCCACCACCTTGCTACGCCTAGAAATTCTGTCCATAAAAATTATGAACAGAATCGGTGACAAAGGGCAGCCCTGACGGAGTCCAACACCCACAGGAAACAAATCCGACTTATTACCGGCTATACGGACCAAGCTCTCACTGCGGTTGTACAAGGACTGAATGGCCCGCAACAATGGGCCAGACACCCCATACTCCCGCAGAACCTCCCAAAGAACACCCCGAGGAACACGGTCGAATGCCTTCTCCAAGTCCACAAAGCACATGTAGACTGGTTGGGCAAACTCCCACGCACACTCGAATATCCTTGAGAGGATAAAGAGATGGTCCAGCGTTCCACGACCAGGACGAAAACCGCATTGTTCCTCCTGAATCCGAGGTTCGACTGACGGACGCACCCTCCTTTCCAGCACCCTGGCATAGACCTTACCGGGGAGGCTGAGTAGTGTGATCCCCCGAAAGTTGGAGCACACCCTCCGGTCTCCCTTCTTAAAGATGGGGACCACCACCCCGGTCTGCCAATCCAATGGCACTGCCCCAGATCTCCACGTGATGTTGCAGAGTCGTGTCAACCAAGACAGCCCTACAACATCCAGAGCCTTCAGGAACTCAGGGCGAATCTCGTCCACCCCAGGGGCTCTGCCACCAAGGAGTTGTTTAACTACCTCAGTGACCTCACCCCCAGTGATGGTCAAGTCATCCCCCTCATCCCCAGACTCTGCTTCCACTACAGAAGGCGTGTCAGTGGGATTCAGAAGGTCCTCGAAGTATTCCTTCCACCGTCCGACTATAGCCTCAGTTGAAGTCAGCAGCACCCCCCCCCCCCCCCCACCCCCCCGCACTATAAACAGTGTGAGTGAAGCACTGCTTTCCCCTCCTGAGTCGCCTGACGGTTTGCCAGAATCACTTCGATGCCGTCCGAAAGACTTTTTCCATAGCCTCACTGAACTCCTCCCACACCCGAGTTTTTGCTTTGGCCACTACCCGAGCTGCATTCCGCTTGGCCTGTCGATACCTGTCAGCTGCCTCCGGAGTCCCACAGGCTAACCAAGCCCGATAGGACTCTTTCTTCAGCTTGATGGCTCCCTTCACCTCCGGTGACCACCATCTGGTTCGGGGGTTACCACCACGACAGGCACCAACCACCTTGCAGCCACAGCTCTGAGCAGCAGCCTCAACAATGGAGGTGCGGAACATGGTCCATTCGGACTCAATGTCCTCAGCCTCCCTCGGAATGCTGTCGAAGTTCTGCCGGAGGTGGGAGTTGAAGATCTCCCGGACTGGGGCTTCTGCCAGGCGTTCCCAGCGCACCCTCACAATACGTTTAGGTGTGCCAGGTCTGTCCAGCATCTTCCCCCGCCACCTGATCCAACTCACCACCAGGTGGTGATCAGTTGACAGCTCAGCTCCTCTCTTCACCCGAGTGTCCAGAACATACGGCCGCAGATCTGATGATACGATTACAAAATCGATCATCGACCTGCGATCTAGGGTGTCCTGGTGCCATGTGCACTTATGGACATCCTTGTGTTCGAACACGGTGTTTGTTATGGACAAACTGTGGTTTGCACAGAAGTCCAATAACAAAACACCATTCGGGTTCAGATCGGGCAGGCCGTTCCTCCCAATCACGCCCCTCCAGGTCTCACTGTCATTGCCCACGTGAGCGTTGAAGTCTCCCAGCAAGACTATGGAGTCACCAGATGGAGCACTCTCCAGCACCCCACCCAGCAACTCCAAAAAGGGTGGGTACCCTGAACTGTCATTCGGCGCATAAGCGCAAACAACAGTCAGGACCCGTTCCCCAGCCCGAAGGCGCAGGGAAACTACCCTCTCGTCCACCGGTGAAAACTCCGACGTACAGGCAGCAAGCCGGGGGGATACAAGAATACCCACCCCCGCTCGCCGCCTCTCACCGAGGGCAACTCCAGACTGGAACAGAGTCCAGCCCTTCTCCAGGAGACTGGTTCCAGAGCCCAGGCCATGCGTTGAGGTGAGCCCAACTATATCTAGCTGGTATCTCTCAACCTCACGCACTAGCTCAGGCTCCTTCCCCACCTTATCGTGAATCGCCACCTTATCGTGGTGGAGGGGTTTGTGTGTCCCAGTGATCCCAGGAGCTATGTTGTCTGGGGGCTTGTCCCCCTGGTAGGGTCTACCATGGCAAACTGGTCCTGGGTGAGGGTCCAGACAAAGAGCGGTTCAGAAGACCCTTATGAGTGAAAAAACAAGGGAACAGTTTACCCTGCCCGGGATAGGGTTACCGGGGCCCCACCCTGGAGCCAGGCCTGGGGAGGGAGCTCGAGGGAGAGCGTCTGGTGGCCAGGCATTAGCCCGTGGTGCTTGGCCGGGCGCAGCCCGAAGAGGTTACATGGGCTCGCCCTCCTGCAGGCCCACCACCCGCAGGAGGTGTCGTAGGGGTCGGGTGCAGTGTGTGTCGGGCGGTGGCCGACGGCGGAGGCCCTGGCGGACCGATCCCCGGCTATCGAAACTGGCTATTGGGAGGAGCCAGTCTGAGAGCGAAGTGCTCTATTGGGGTGATATGGTACTATGAAGTCTTGTGCAGAGATAAGACGAGCAAGTCTTTTACAGTGTCATTTTACCGAGAAATCGGTCAGAAGCGCCGTGAAGACAGTCGCATCCGCCTCTCTGGCTGCAGCTCACGCTTCCAACACAGGGGGAACAGATTTTCGCACAGCACCGGTTCACGTAGATGTCAAGTGGCTGGACTATTTTGGTTAATGTGTTAATAATTTCACATATAAGTTACTCCAGAGTATAAGTCGCACCCCTATGAAAAAAACTATGAAAAAAAAAGTGCGACTTATAGTCCGGAAACTACAGTAAAGTAATTTCTCAGCGTGAGACTTTGTAGATCACAGGCACACATGTAAGTGAGGGCACCGACATCACACTTCTGACTTTTGCCAATAATCTTTCACACAAACACTGGGCCAGATATGTGACTTGTGACATGTACTATATGTTAGGCTTCTGTTTCATGCCAGCTGCATTTCTTAAAATCTGTTGGAACCCCTGCCCTGGTGTCCTGACCCATTTAGTCTGTCACATTTAATGTATACACTCAATCTGTGGTGGCGAGGACCGCTGAAGGAGCAGTGACCTTGATGCAGACAGGGGTTGCTTTCTCCACACATTCTACACCAGCAATAACATGCATTGGTCTATGAATGGGCACAGTGTTACAATCAGGTTCAAAGACAGTCATCTGTCAGCTATTCGTGATACATAAAGAGGACACTGGATGAATGCGCTGAAGGGTGAAGAATGAGTTAGAAGAGACAAAAGTGAAGTAAAGGGAAGAGGCAGAGATAGACTGACCTCTCTGTGCTGTCCCTCTCTACCCTGAGTGCTCACAGTGTTGGTGTGGTCAGGGTGAAGGCATGTAGGAGCCAGTATCATGATGTTAGAGGATTCTCTGTTGAGATGTTCAGAGAGAGAAGGAAAAGAGATCCAGAAATAGGTGTGTTTGCTCACTGGAAACCCCACAAACATGCATGCTAAAATCTGTCTTTCCTCCTCTCTCGTTTGCTCTCCTTCCGTACTATTTCAGAAATGTTCAGCATGGTTCATAAGAGGGGAAACAAATTCAGGTGACAGGTAGTGAAACTTCCTCCTACTTCCTTCTGTTTAGTCAGCTAGCATGTTTTATCACCTAGCCACACCACTGATTATTGTGTATGTGTAAAACAAAATTTATTGAAATTAATTTAGTTTTCCAATTGATTAATTTAAAATTTTAAACAGTAAAAAATAATCCATTACATTTATCATTTTAACACTAGAGTTAATTTTTCATTAAACCTTTTATGAATCCAATGAAATATAGACACAGTATGTTCTTCACAGTCATTACCAAAGCCCCTCTGGTCGTCCTGCCTGTGCACCCTTTCCTCCATGTTCTGTGCAGTGTATTTTATAGATTGTGTAATTCCTGGTCGTGTCAGCGGGATCTTCATGGTAAACAACCAATGAAAATGCTTGTGGCTTATTTCTGCTGCTCTGCTCTTGCTGGCTGCATCAAGCTTTTGACCACCACTGGACATCACCCCCACCCTATCCAGACCTCCTCAATCAGGCACTTGTCTCCTTAACCTCTCACTGGACAGGAATAGCAGCAGTATCCCGATGTCCCTCAGGAATCTCCCTGCACATTTTGACGCCACCTTCCTAATCCTGTGTCTTCTCTTGCTTCTTGTTCTTTATGTAATCTGCTCAAATTCTGCCTGTCTACAATCTTCATCTTTTGTGCCTTCCAGAGTTTCTGTCTCAGTGCGCAACATACAGAGTGTCACCAACATGTTACACAGTATTACACTCACACATTTTATATGTACACATTGGTCAACGTATATACAAAACCAATGTATCTATTTTGTTTTTTTCTTTACACTTCTAAATGCATTTACAATATCCTTATGTTACTTTAACTTCTGCTTCCCTATATTTCAGATGATACTCCACAGCATTTATTTGAGAGCCTTACTAAAGGATTGTGCATGAAAAAACATATGTCCATAAAAGACAGTGTCTAGTTGGGGCTCTTTGAGGGAACGGCTACATATTTTAAATGTGACAAAGAGACATTCTCCTTCTAAGCTTCTCAGATGGTTTCACTTAAATAACTAATAACTAAATTATATCATATTTGTAAAATAATATTTCATAAACAAATAAGTGATTGGCAAAAGCCCACAAATGAAAACTGATTCATGTGGCAGAACTTTCATTTTCTTTCTTTTTTTGCCATTAGTCATATAATAGCCTCTTAGTTATGTGGTGATTCTTTGGAAGATGCCCAACCCCTAGTTTGGAAACCACTGGAGTAAACTAACTGACTATATTCAAAGTCGATAAAACTTGCTAAATGTAACTGAGCCAAAAGAAAAAAAAAAAAAAACTGTACTCAGTAGCTAGCATGGTAAAACATTCACCCTTTTTTACTGTAATACATAATTCCTTTAGCCTTGGATACTGTAGGTATATTATGTGTGTCTTTTGTCCTGTCTTCCTCCACTCAAACCCTCCACTGTTCACTGCTGGTGACTGCTGCACCCTGAGCCTGGTTCTGCTCGAGGTTTCTTTAAAAGGGACTTTTTCCTTCCCACTGTTGCCAAGTGCTTGCTTATAGGGGGTTGTTTTCATTGTTGGGTTTTCTCTGTAATTATTGTATGCTAGCCTTTACTATATACTATAAAGTACCTTGAGGTGTTGTTGAGATTTGGTGCTATACAAATAAACCTGAATTAAACTGAATTGAATGTTGATGGTAATTTGTCAGTCACGTGGCAGCCAAATGTTGAATCAGATGAATTGCATGGAAATATATTTATAGTTTTAATTGGGTTTTGTTCCAAGAAGTATGCAAAGCTGTCCGGTAGGCACATTTGGACTCTGACTAACTGAATTAGTGATAAATAACTTCTAGGTGGAGCATGATTTATGAAAAGAACATTTCCTGCAGCTGTTCACGCTCATACTGCTCTATAGTGTATGGATCAATATGATCTGTATAAGTATCACCTGCCCTCCCTTCTCCCAGGAGTGGCAGATTATTAATCAGTCAAAGACCTAGACAGAATTTTAATTCATTTGAAAGCTTAACTCTTAGCCTTGTCAACTCTAGTTGGAAAACTCTGATTTAGTTAGCTCACTTCAGATAAAATTTTTATATGGGGTGAATTTAACATTCACGTAGATCCTAAAATCAACAGCCTCATCAATGTATTTAATTTATTATTAGACTCAATTGGCTTCTTCCAAAATGTAAATGAGCCCACCCACTGCTTTAATCACACTCTGGATCTTGTCCTGACATGGCATAAAAACAAAACATTTAACAATTTTCCCTGAAAACCCTATTTTGCCTGATTATTTCACAATAACATTTAAAATTTTCAATAATGGATTACACAGCAGTAGTGAATAAATGTCATTATGGTAGATGTCTTTCTGAAAGTGCTCTAAGTTTAACGAAGTGATTCCTCCACTGTTATCCAATTCAGTGTCATATGTGAACACAATTTGGGAAGGAACTGGGCTACAGTGGTTTGAATCATATCTATGTAATGGACTTCAATAGGTTCATGTAAATGGGGAGTCTTCCTCACTCACAGATGCTAGTCAGAGTTCTACAGGGTTCTGTGCTGGGTCGAATTTTATTTACATTATGCATGCTTCCCTTAGGCAATATTATTAGAAAGTAAAGCAGACATTTTCATTGCTCTCTATGACACTGAAATCTGTAATGTTATTTTTTTTGATTACATGCTTGCAATATTTGAGATTTCACTTTCATTTCAGTCTGTCAAGTCTGACGTGCCTGAACATCAGTCTCGCATGGTTACCTCAGTTACTGCTGATCATATTGCTTGTTCTTATCAAAACAGTAATCATGCCTTAGGTCCATCTATTCCACCTGCTCAGAAATCCTTCGCTCTATTGCTCCTCTCTCACAAGTAGGAGTCTAAAAAACCTAAAACTCAGCCTTGATTGAATAATGCCACCAGAGAACTCAGGCAGGTGTGTAGAAAAGCTGAACGAACATGAAAAAAGGTTAAACTTCAGGTGTCTTTTGGTGTACTATCTGTGGGACACTGTGGGAATAAGTCTGGTTATCCAACAGAAGCTTTACAGTTAGGCTGGAGGATACATCTTCCTCAAATAGTGGGGTCCAACAGGGGTCCATTCTTGGCCCAGATCTTTTTTCTATTTATGTACTCCCCTCAATTTAAAAAAGAACATGGTATCTCATTTCATTGATATGCAGATGACTCACAGATTTATCTGTTTTAGAGACTTTGAGAGAGCTATCCATGCCTTCATTTTGTCTCAACTTGGCTACTGTAATTGTCTTTATTCAGGTGTCAGTCTGTCACTGCAGCAAGGTTACTAACTGGCACTTGCAAACAAGACCACATATCCCCCATATTAGGTCCCTGGACTGGCTGCAAGTCAGTTTTCGAATTGAGCTTAAGATTTTATTATTTGTTTTAAGGCATGGTTGGTTGGTGCCTTCTTACCCCTGTGATCTTTTAAATTTGCACATTCCCTCACTGAGGTCTGCTGTCCCTAGGTCCAGATTAAAGCACAGAGGAGATTAGGCCTTTGCAGTTCCTGCTCTGAACTGTGGAACAAACTGGTCCTTCACATCTGGACACTTTTAAAACCAGTTTCAAAACCCATTTTATTCTTTGGCTTTTAAATTAGAATGAGTTCCGACCATGCGATTTGTATTGTTTTTACACAGGTTTTTTCTGCATTTTATGTTTCCTTTTTTAACCCTTTCCTTTTGTCCTATGTTTTATTGTTATTTGATTATTTTAGATGTATAGCAATTTGGTCAACAGCTGTTGTTTTAGAAATAAACTTGACTTGACCTGCTAGGCAGATGATACCTACCTTTATCTATCCATGGGCAAGATAAGGGAGTGGTGGCCTAGAGGAGAAGAAGAGGGCTTATCACTGAAAGGATGCTGGTTCAAATCCTTGGACTAGCATCACTGTGGGCCCTTGAGCAAGGCCCTTAACGCCCCAAGGTTGCTTGCTCCCCGGGTGCTTTCTAGCTGCCCCCTGCTCGACATGTTGTGCTGCGTGTGCTAGATACTGCATGTGTGATGGGTTAAATACAGAGACTCATGAATTCACTGCATGAATATGTACATGACAAATCAAGTTCTTCTTCCATGAAGCCAGATTATGAACATCAATTAGTTAAACTGCAGGAATTTCTTAAATACATAAAGGTCTAGATGACCTCTAATTACCTGTTTCTAAATTAAGACAAAACTGAGATTATTGTACTTGGCCCTAAAAACCGTAGAAACATGGTGTCTAACCAGACGCACTCTGGATGACATTACTTTGGCCTCCAGTAACACTGTGAGAATCTTGGAGTCATTTTTGACCAGGATACAATGAACATATTATATATAATCCTTATATATACAGTATCAGTCTAAGGTTTGAACACACTCACCCATTTATATTCACTTTTGACTGGTACTGTATATATAAAAAAAAAATGTAGGACTGCATTCTTGCATTAAGTTGATTCAAAATGCTACAATGAGTAGCATTTTGAATTTACTGACAGAGGCTTGAAAGAGAGCATATCTCTCCCATATTAGCTTCTTTAGTGGCTACCTGTTAAATTCAGAATTGAATTTAAAATCTTTCTTCTTACATACAAGATTTTAAAGACCTTATAGTACCATATTGTACCACTAGAGCTCTTCACTCTGAGTCTGCAGGTTCACTTGTATAGATGTAGGAAAACATGCTTGTATGAATGTCTGTGAATGCAAATGTGTTTTATAAAGTGCCTTGAGTTCTCGAGTAGAAAAATGCCATACAAGAACTAGTGCATTTACCATTCCTTAGTTATGCTGCAATTCCTAAGCTGCTGACTTTTTCACTTTCCATGTGTTTATACACCACAATTGCATTTAATCATTCATAATTAATCCTAAATTCTGGCTCTCTCCAGAGTGTCTCTTTTGTCATCTCTCTTTGCTGTCTTCGTTTCCCCTCACCCCCAACCGGTCAAGCCAGATGACGGCCCCTCCCTGAGCCTGGTTCTGCCAGAGGTTTATTCCTGTTAAAAGGGAGTTTTTCTTTCCCATTATCACAGCTAACAGGGGGTTGTTTGATTTTCGGGGTTTTTTTTTTTAATATTGTAGGGTCTTTACCTGACAATACAAAGCGCCTTGAGGTGACAGTTGTTTTGATTTAGCTCTATATAAATTTAATTGCACTGAAATAAAATCCACATGCATTTTTAGTATAGATCCTGTGTTCTGGGTTTTAAGTAGCTTCTTAAAAATATTCTCAGGTAGAGACATGATTATACACACAACTGTTTGGTGTTTGTGTATGCAGAGGACTATGTGTGAGAGAAGGAGAGACAGTTACTTTAGATTGCTGCTTTGCGTATGGTAAGTGTCAGCTCGCGGCTCATTTCTTTCTCCCTGACATTCGCCTGGGGGATAATAAAGCCTAGCAACAATTGTTTGTTCCATTATGGTGTGTTTTCCACTCTGTTGTGCTTCACAGTTATGTCTGAAGCACATCCAGACGAGAACCAAAACTCTGGCCTGCGAGCTCCCAATTTTGAGCTGGGAAGTAGCCCTCCCAGCAAATGTTCCTGATCTGTCATGACGTGAGAGAGCTATGACAGCATGAGTCAGGTATGGCTCAAAGGCCCAACGGTGACATGCATGTTGAACAGAGAGGTTATTTTCCATTTTGGAGAGGTCTGGGGATTTCTTAAATGGAGGATCTGGATTGTCAACTTGGGGTTTGTGTTACCTGCTGACTTCAGGCTAAAGTTTGTGCCATCAGTTATTTAGGTGTCATTTTATGAAAACAGCGAATGTCTCATTTTACTCACTGTGACCCTGAGTTTGTATGATTTGCAGCAGCAGTGCAGAGGTTGATTAGTTGCAGTGTAGTATTACAAATTAAATTGATGCCTCTGAGCTGACTGAGGTCCTTCTCTTTGTCTGATTTATTTATTGTGCCTTTTGGACAATGTAGTCCCGGCCAACACAGAGTGAAAACAATATGCTTGTAAATTCTTCTCTGAGCTCAACACCAAAATTCCTGGCAAAGTTGGACTTGGCAGTAGGTTGGGAATTTTAAACACCATTTCATACGGACGCCACGGTCGGATAAAGCTCTGTGAACTGTGGAACCCAGTGACTAGAGGATTCCTAATACTGGACTATGGGCTAGAAAAATGCACTGAGAGAAAGAAAGAATCCTGATACTGATTGTTTGTTTTTAGATACATTTTAATAATTCCCTCTTGTTTGGTTCCATTTAGTTTGAAAAAACGTTGATTTGGTTTTCAGCCTCACAGTTATTTATATTTTGCCAGGTAGGGAAGAAGTCCTTTTGTGTGTTTTACACACTGAACTGGCAGAGACCAGTTTTGGCAACTCTTATAGTGTTATGAGTAGTGGTAGAAGTACAATCAATGGAAGGAAAAATGCTGATGCTAAGGTACCACCACCAATCAACCACCTTAAAGACACCCGAGAGCATTCGGTTCAGCTAATTTCTCTGTTTCACTGAAGAAATAAACTGGCACACGTGGATTAATGAACTCACCAAACACTGAGATAAATATCTGTAACTGTATGGCTGCATGATTTCATGTTATTTATAGTTGTAAAATTATATCAGCCGAAATCAGCTGAGGGGGCACAGTGACAGTTTGTGTGTAGCATTCTGAAGCCTTTGCCTCTTATTTTTTTTCTCCTTATGTTATTGCATAGCAAGTTCATATTGATAGCCTTTTTTCTACTATATATATCCAGCATCAAGACTATTCATTTTCCTCCGCGTGACAGCACTGCCTGTTGTGGTTTTAGAGCTGTAGCACTGGCCATCATTTTCCTCCTCAGTGGGTCTTGTCATTATCATTGTGGAGCTGTGCTTTGTTTGCAGATGCTTTTTAAAATTGTGAATTAGTGCTCCTTAGCAGCTGAAAGTAATGTGGTTACTTCTGTAATAGGATGGCTGTCCTTTTTGCCATCTCATTAACTAACCTTAACAAGTGCATTGGCACAAGTGTAGGACTGGATTCATTCCACTATGTAGCAAGAAGTAGCAGGCAGACAGAAACATTATGAATCCATCAAGGAGTTTTTTTTCTTCAGATTTTATTTATATAGTGCAAGCTTTCAACAAAGCACGTTATACTGTCAAATACAGACTAGGACAGAGTACAACAATAGAGAGAACAGTCAGAGCAAGCATTTGGCAATGGTGAAGAAGAAGAACTCCCTTTTAACATGACAAGACCTCTGGCATAATCAGAGAGGAGTTAGGCCAAAAGAGCAGAGAGAGACCATGAAAAACAAACAGGACAAAACACAAAGTTCAGGCGATAGAAGACAAAAGTTAGTGATCTTTGGTTGATGAGTAATTAAATCTGGCACATCGCTTTTTCCTTCCCTTCTTCCTTGGTCATTAATTCATTTGTCAATACAATTGTGGTCATAGTACTTGAGCATAAATGAAGTAACTCAATTGTTTTTTATTGTCTGTTTGTTTAAAGTGGTGGTGATGGACTATATTGGATGGATGCAGGGCATACATGTCCACTAGGTCTTGTAGTAGCAAAGACTTTATAAAAGACAGAGAGAGAGGGCACCCAAAGAATTCTGAACTGAAAGTTATGAGATAAATCTCTAACTGCAATGATGGTTGTAGAAGTATGACTTTCAGGGGAAAACGTTTTTAAAATGTTATTTAATATTTTAAATATTTTTGTGCATATGCAAATAAAAGTTCATTTAGAAAATGCTTCTAAATAACTGCCAAATGTGTTCCAATGGGAATGATGAGTAAGAAGAATTTGAGGAGGACTTTGGTTGGACTCATCAATTTGAATTCATCCTGGCTATGGGTTGGAAAGCAGTCATGATACTCATGTAACATCTACTTATATATTGTAGAACATAGTTGGCTAAATCCACAAAGAACAGTAAACCAGCAGCAGCAGAGGCCAAAGGACCACAGCCTGTCCACCAAGAAAACAAATCTACTGAAGCTGATAATAGAAATGATTATGTCACTTATTTCTAAGTGAGTTGACTTCCTGCGGCGTGTTGCTACACTGAAACTTAGGGTTCCCCCACCTGCAACTCTTACTTTAACCCTGGATATAAACATGGGGAGTTAAAAGAGTGGAATGGAGGTGAAGAAGTCATCCAGCAGCCTGAGCCTATAGCAGCACAACTAACTAATGTACTGACTCTTTGAGGAACTACTTGAAATAATGAGATAATTCACACTTAATATGTATATACGTTTTACCATGTGTTGAGAGAGAGGAAGGAAAGAGAGCAGTAGATTGTGGGAGCAGGGAATGAGGGAGGTGTGTATGTTTGGGGAGAAAAAGAGAAAAATAAACAGTGAGAAAAACATAGTGGATTGGACCAGTGGTGTTTATTTGGAGCTGTGCGAGGAGAGGAAGCAGACTGAGGCTAAGGTTGCTGCAACACAGCACACACACACACACACACACACACGCAGAGATGCACATAAACCCACACATTGACCCACACACATGCCCACATACACATCCTCTTCATGACAGAGGAATTCTCAGTTTAAACAAACCATAGCAGGAAATTGGAGGTACAGGGAGCTTTTAAATGACAGGCTTTGGCCATGTGGGAACCTTAAGTACAGGGAGCTCTGTGTACCTGGCTGTTATCGTCATCAATTGAACAAATAATTAAAAGGAGGGGGAAAAAAATCACCTGCCATAAACCTACATACAGTATTGACAGCTTTACTGTAATTGATTGTTAGTTTGTCAATGTGTGGCTGAAGTTTTCTAGTTATTTCATGTTTTGAAATGTTTCTAAAAAGAAATTGAATGATAATTTTATGTTATTCAAAGGTTTTGCAAGAATAGAGTAATGGACCCTAAATTGCATAATTTGCCACACTGTGGCACAGTTTACAGTGATGGGCTGTGTTGGACTGGTGCAGGGGTCAGGCTTGCTGTTAGGTTAATGGCAGCAGTCATTAATTTGAATTAAAGCTAATGATTCTCTTGACAACTTTCACCTATATGTACTGACTTTAAAATGCTTAGGGTTTGGAAAGCAGCCATGATAGCAACATCTGCTTATATATTGTTGAATGCAGCTAGCTAAATCCACAAAAAGCAGTAAACCTTAGTCACAGCAGAACTGTTAGATGTTCACGCTTGAAGTTCACAATACAACTATTTACAACTACCAAACCAAGATACAAATTAGATTAGACATTGCAGTGTTGATTATCCCTAAATCTGAGGTGGCAAAGATATTCTTTACTTAAGCAGAAATACATATCCATCCATCCATCCATCCATCCATCCTCTGCTTATCCGGGGCCGGGTCGCGAGGGCAGTGACCTAAACAGAGAAGCCCAGACTTCCCTCTCCCCAGCCACCTCCAACAGTTTGTCCAGAGGGACCCCAAGGTGCTCCCAGGCCAGCCGAGAGATATAATCCCTCCAGTGTGTCATGGATCTGCCCCGGGGCCTCCACCCAGTAGGACATGCCCAGAACACCTCACCCAAGAGGCACCCAGGAGGCATCTAAGTCAGATAGCCCAAACCACCTCAACTGGCTCCTTTCGATGTGGAAGAGCAGCGGCTCTACTTTGAGTCCCTCTCGAATGGCCGCACTCCTCACCCTATCTCTAAGGAAGAGGCCAGCCACCCTTTGGAGGAAACTCATTTCTGCTACTTGTATTCGCAATCTTATTCCTTCGGTCACTACCCAAAGCTCGTGACCATACTGTAGGTGAGCATGGGGACGTAGATCGACCGGTAAATCGGCAGCTTTGCTTTTACGCTCAGCTCCCTCTTCACCACGACAGACCAGTGCAGCATCCGCATCACTGCAGACGCAGCCCCGATCCGTCTGTCGATCTCCCTTTCCCTTCTCCCATCACTCGTGAACAAGACCCCAAGATACTTGAACTCCTCCACTTGATGAAGGAACTCATCCCTGAGCCAGAGTGGGCACTCCACCCTTTTCCAGCTGAGGACCATGGCCTCAGACTTAGAGGTGCTGATCTCATGCCGGCCGCTTCACACTCAGCTGCGAATGGTTCCACTGTGAGATGGAGGCCACCACCTTTTGAAGCCAACAGGACCGCATCATCCCCAATGAGCAGAGATGAGATTCTGAGGCCACCAAGGCAGAAGCCTTCCGCCACCTGGCTACGCCTAGAAATTCTGTCCATAAAAATTATAAACAGAATTGTGACAAACGGCAGCCCTAGTAAAGTCCAACACCCACAAGAAATGAGTCTGACTTATATGGACCAAGCTCTCGCTGCAGTTGTACAGGGACTGAATAGCCCACAACGGGCCAGACACCCCATACTTTCACTTGACCTCCCACCGGATTTCCTGAGGGATGTGGTCAAATACCTTCTCCAAGTCTACAAAGTATATGTAGACTGGATGGGAAAATGGGTGATCCCAGGAGCTATGTTGTCTGGGGGCTTGTCCCACTGGTAGGGTCTCCCATGGCAAATTGTTCCTGGATGAGGGGCCAGACAAACAGCGATTCAGAAGCCCCCTATGGAAATGTCAACAGGCCTGGGGAGGGAGCTCGAGGGACAGTGTCAGGTGGCCGGTCATTAGCCCGTGGTGCCCGGCTGGGTGCAGCCCGAAGAGATAACATGGGCCCACCCTCCTGTAGGCCCACCACCTGCAGGAGGTGTTGGGTGCAGTGTGTGTTGGGTGGTGGACAAGGGCGGAGGCCCTGGTGGACCAATCACCGGCTATTGAGACTGGCTATTGGGACAGAAATGCAGATACTTTAAGAAATACTCCGGTAAAAGCTGAAGTACTGATTCTTTACTCAAGTAAAAGTGAAAAAGTAAAGGTTCTGAAATGTACTCAAAGTAAGAAAATAAAAAGTAGCTCTCTAAAGGACATTACTACCAGCTAAACTTTGTACTTCAGTATATTAATAAAATAATATTAGTACATGCGAATGCAAACTTTTTTTTTTTTTACTTTGCCTCCACATGTAAACAGGAACAATCAGTACATTCAGGGGTTAAAGTGGGAATTGACAGGTACAGGGACCCTAAGATGGGTTGTAGTTGCTCATTGTGGGGAAACTCACAATCATTTCTGTTGAGAGCTCCAGTAGATTTTCTTTGTGTACAGGCTGGGATCAGTCAACATGTCCTGCTGCTCTGAGGTTTACTGCTCTTTGTGGAGTCGCACAACTGATGTAACCCAATGTTTTGCAAGCACACTGTGTGACAAACTGCACACAAACAGTTTGTGGGTTTGCTGATATTTGCTGAGCTGATAGAAAAGCTGCATTTGAAATTGCCTGCCAATTAAAAAATGTTATTCCCTTCTTCAGCAACCATTTTGGCCTGTTGTTGGAGGAAAAATACATCCCTCATAACAAAAGACTGCATTCTGATAAGACAAGATTTAGTCGGTGAATGCTTACTTGTTATCATGGCTTATTGGGATCTTTGATAAAACAGACCCATCTTTTGTTCAATTTGTTTTCTGTGTTTTCCCTGCAATGATAAAACAAAATAGAGCTGCTTGTGTCCTTGAATGCTTGTCATCCCAAATGAAATCCAGAACTGCATTTATCCTTTGCATTCATTTCCCTCACTTCCTGAAGTCTTGGTCAGTGTAGGTGAAAACCCTGGTCTTTTCATTTGGCTCTGATGCAGTGAGTTTTTGAGTATGTTAAATGCTGCCAGGTATCTGCCTCTGTTCTGTTTTAACACTTTGAATCTAAAAGTGTTCCATTTTCCCTGCTTTTGTGTGGCTTTGGCATGAACTTCCATAGAGACAACAACAACCCACTATAGGGTGATCAGACACATTCATAAGCATACACACTGAGCAATCAAAGCTTAAAGAGACTAATGCTTTCCTCTACAAACACTCTTTTTCATTTTATAAATACTTTATTTAAATATTATTTCAGCTTGTGATTTCTTACCTTGAAAGCAAACTCTAATAACTGAGTAATCTCTCTGTTTCTCTTTCTGTCAGAGGTAAATATAAGTTATTTACATGAGAGCAGAAGGTAGAATTCACTTTTTTTTCTCTGTTCTGGCTGTATTTTTAGTTCAGAGTTTGTCTTTGGTGAGTGGAAATATTTAATACGAGGGCGTGGAGCTGCTGAGTAGCCACTGCACAGTAGCAAACACAGGAAACACGGGGAGTGGACTTTGTGGGAACTGAAACACACACACACACACACACACACACACACACACACACACACACACACACACACACACACACACACACACACACACACACACACACACACACACACAGATATATATATATATATATAAAAACATTTTCAGGTGTCATCATTTCTCAGCCATACGCACATGTTTTGTGGTCAAGCTATTTCAGTTAACAAGGGCTGTGTGACTCAAACAGTTCCCTGAACATGTTTCTCATCTATAACCTTAGCAGTTGGACTCTGTTAACAGGATACACTGACCTCTGTTTTGCCTTTTTTCCTGGCCTTCATGTAAGCATTGCTGCTTTGACACCAAAGTTGTTGCTCAGAGGGCATGGGGACCCACACTGCTTATGTATTTAAAGAAGCATGCTTGTGGTTTGCTTGTTGTAGCTCATTAACTACACATTAAGTGTACTTAACATGACTGCTGACCATTTTTCAAAGAACTCCATCAGTTTTTAGATGTATTCCTACCTCGAGGCAGCCCAGTTCATTTCAGTACACTGTGAAAAAACAACTTGCAGGGACTTGAAAGTTGCTTCAGACAGGTGATTAATCACAGTGAACATTCAGATGCTTTAGGTCTTTTGTCAAAGTTTGGTTATTTTGCAGTGCTGACATGTAGTTCAGGCACTTGAAGAGTGTAATCACTCATGTCCGTTTTGTGTATTTTCAGCTTTGAATCCAGTAGCTACTCATGTGCTGTGATTTTTGGTAAATCACTATTGAATCCACAAAGCGCTTATGCAATGATGTGATTTTTTTTTTTAATCATTTATTTATAGTTTTGAAATTGAGTGTAGGGAGAAGAGGAATTTGATTGTTTGATTTGAGAATGAACTGAAACAATAATTAAGGCCAGAAATGTGTGCCTCCATCCCAGGCCACCCTGTTCAAGTAGCCCAATGTGGATGGCAAGGGGGGAAACTAGGAAGTGAACCAAAGATAATGACTAAATAAAACAAAAACAGTCTTGTGCCAGCTATTATTCCGCCAATTGTTCATTTGGAATACAATGTTATCCAGGTTACAATATGCAAAAATCTGGGCTGAGCCATCATGTAGTATATCTAAAGTTTAGCTGCTGATTCAGCTTCACACTGCACATGCGAATAGACTCATTACTAAGGCCTGAGTTACACAGGCATAGAGACCAGTTGTGACTGCCTGATCACCATCGGTCACTAGCAAAAAATGAGTATGCCCTGACTGGTTGAAATTAACTACTAAAGCCATAGTCAGGCCAGCCTAGTAACTGGTCAGTGAACCACATGGTATATTGGTGAGCAGTTGTGGGAGGTTGCATGCTGTTGCTATGTGAAATTTGTCGCAATTAGGTATATAGTGCTGCACAGAAAAACCTATTAGCAATTTCTTTAGTGTCTAGCAGATTGCTGTTGGCTGCCTGTAGTTTGTATGGGAGTTTCAAACTTGTCTACAAACACTTGCCAACTACTTACTAAGCAATAATGACACTGTGAAAAGTGTGATGCAAACTAGAAATGGAGATTTTTTGCCTTCTGAGTAAAAGTTGCACCTTTTGAAATGCGTTGGTTTCAGCAGTAAGGCATGACTTTTACTTTGAAAGTGAACGGTTATAGTCTATGTTGACATTTTATCAAGTTTCACGACTGTTTGGTGGTTAGTTAGTGCGTGTCAGGATCTGCCCTGCCAACTACAGGCGACCAAGGCAATCTGCAGTGACCAAGGTTTTTGGTGCAGCACTATCTTTGTGACTGACTTTACCCAGCAACAGTTATCAATTTCCAGCAACCACTCTGCAGCTGGTTTGGGAATACACATTTTCTCACAGTGACTGGAGGTTGCTGGGGGGTTCAGATGAATTTTTGTACTAAAATGAGAAACAACAGTTTCAGCTTTTTGGCAAAATATTTAAAATTAAATGAACAAAACAGAAAAGGTAAAATAGTATATAAACATGCATCAGATCAAGCAGACCTTCACATTTAATCACATTAAAAGGGCTAATTACAGATTGCCAATAAACTGATATAGAATTACATTAAAAAATGACAATTAAATGTCTATAAAAACACTTACATTTATTCAAAACACCAAAACTTCCTTCTGCAGTATTCCTTCCCCCATCATCACTGCCCAGAAATATTTATTTGGAAGCTTTTCCTCATTATAGTTGGTTTTGAGACTTTTCATGGTGTGTCATAGTGGTTGCATTGCTATAAATGAAGACCACATTTCCCTTTTGCTATTTGTTACCTCTTTATATTATTGCTCTGGTGTGTTGCTTTTTTTTTTGGCTTAATTAACATGGAAGATGAAAGCAATATTTTTATTTCAGGTTTCACAGCAATTTACCATAAATTTATCTTAGTGCATTAATTCAGACCAGCTGAATTAATGCACTAAGCACATTAATGCACATTAATGCACGTTAATGCAGTCTGGTACTTCATAGTCCACAGTGTAATAATAGCGCAGCATCATAGCTTGGTGTGATGTTTATTAAAGTAATTATGCTCATAACTCAGAATGAAAGTTTAAATCTGGACTCCTGTTACTGTGATATGTCTTAGGTCAGAGCCAGATGAAAAAAAGAAAGCAAAACAAACTGTGTGAGTGCAAGTGTGTGTGTGTGTGTGTGTGTGTGTCTGTGTGTGAGTGTGTGTGTGTGTGCATGTGTGTGCATGTAGGTGTGAATGGTGCTTGTTTCCTCTTGTGTTTGACCAAGAGATTGGGGAGGGTTATTAAAAAGGCACAGTCCTTATTTAAAGGAGTTCAATGCAGGCAGTTGAAGAAAAGCTCTCATTGAAATTCATGGCTTAGCACCTATAGCAGTGTGGTTTGAGCAGACCAGAGAGAGACACACAGCCAGCGGCTGACAGATTTCAATTAAAATGGCATTTACAAGAGATGGAAAAGTGGAGGGAGGGAGAGGATGATGGTTCAGGGAAGTTTTTTTTTTTCTTTTTCTGGTGGAGAGCCCTTTTGCTCAAGTACTTATTTCTTAAAAACTTAAGAATATTTCTTCCACCCAATTTCTCCAAGTCCAAAATTCAGGAATGTTCCATTCTCAAATTCCTTCGATTAGGTTTAGCATTACAATTTTTTACAGCTTAGCAAAAACCAAAAATTAATGTCAAATTTTAAAATAATGAAGAGGACATTTTACACAGATTTTGGAAGAATTTCCCTACTGAAACCACTAAAAAAAGTGGTGAACATACATTAACTGTACCCAAGGCTGTTCTTTTAGCTAGTCTGCACCTGTGTTTTCTTTGACGAGGAAACTGTAACAGTAGAAGCTGTTCCTGTTTGATATCCTGGTGTTTAAAGGTTTTATTCATTTTAGTCTTTTTCATTTAGTCTTTAAAGTGGAGTCTTTTATGGGTGGCTTTCTGACAGCTGAACTGGTAGCTCATGTGTGGGCACAGGCTGGCACGCACCTGCTCATTAGCAGAAGACCATATTCTTCTACTGTGCACATGTGCTGTAGTATTTACGTACATTCACACGAACAACAACTCTTAATGTCTGACGTGTCAAATTGCTATTTGCAGCTGAAACTGATTAACAACCCCC
Organism: Archocentrus centrarchus; assembly: GCF_007364275.1. Lineage (NCBI taxonomy): Eukaryota > Metazoa > Chordata > Actinopteri > Cichliformes > Cichlidae > Archocentrus > Archocentrus centrarchus. The sequence continues at coordinate 19,367,252 of NC_044368.1, forward strand.
TTTGCTACTGAACTGACCAGATCAGTATCCCAGAAGTTTAATCAACTTGATGCTATACTCTGATTAAAACATGGCCCTTTAATTTTTTTTGAGCAGTATATATACTAGCAAAACATACTTGTCCTTTCCACAGAATTACACACTGCATTGTGGGTAATGCATTTACTGCATTTTTACAAAGGGGAAGAAAACTCTGTGTTAGAATTCTGTTTACTGCACTACAGTGCATTTTTCCATGTACAACGTAGTGTTCCTGTATCGCAGCTCTGATCTTGATATTTTATATTTTTAACTGTCCAAGTTTAATCTGACTTTTCTGTTTTTTTGTCTTTCAGGCCGTCAGTGTTTCTAGAACACAGTGAATGAAAAAACACAGTCAATTTAAAATAAATGTTTTATTAATATAATGGAACTTTATTAATGTAATTCAGACAAGACACATTTGAAATGATTTATTACAGCAGCAGAAAATACAGTTTGGTATCTCAGGTCCAAGCTCAACATTCCCCACAAACATGCCACAAATTTAAATTGGGGAGTAATCCCTTTGGAGCCAAAAAGTTAAAGTGGATGTGGGTGGTGGAGGGGTTGGAACGGCAGGCATGACAGAAGTAGCGTTGACATGTCGGGGAAATCAGTTTTGTATCCTGAATAGGCTGCCAAATTGGGAGGGAGTGTTTGGTATTTAATGTGAGGATAGTGGGCTGTGTTACATTTATATGATGCAGTACAGCTCAACTGACTGAACTAGCTCCTAGACTTCATTCCTATTATGTACTATTTGTATAGGTGTTTCACATTATTGAAATTTTAACATCACATTTGCTCCACAGTTGAATTGAGCTGTCAAATGTGTATTTGTCCCTGGTGGGGAGATCGGGTTGTGAGACTGGCTTTCAGCATCACCTCATTCCTCATTACCCTCAGAGGAAACGGGGAGGAGAGTAACTCTGAGACTCTAAATTATCCCACTCTGTCTCCCTCTCTTTCCTTTCTTTTTCCACATTCCTCTTGACTTTCTTCAGTTTGTCTCCCTCTATCCATCTCTGTCTTTCACTTCACTCCTTCCTTTTTTTTTTACTGTCTCTGATTGTACTTTACCAGCCAGACTTTCGGGGCTTTGGGGTGTAATGCTGCGAGAGTCAGGTTGTAATAACATGGCTGTGATATGCTTGGACCTCATCTGGAGTCAGACCTCCTGAGAGAGCAAGAGAGAGATGTGAGGAGTGGTGGATAAAGACAAGCAGAGTGGGTGAAAGAGAAAGACAGACAGAGGATAATAAAAGAGACAGAGGAGAGCCTGTGTGAGAGGCAAACTCTATCCTGGGGGCTCTTACTGGGCCATGAGGATGTGTCTCAGTGTTTTGTCTGGACCTTCTGGGGCTCCCAGTGAGGAGGTTCAGTAGTTGTAAACCTGCTGACCTTCCCAGTCTAAACAAAGCTGCACACACTGAGCTGGAAAGAAGAAAGGTCAACCTTTTATTCACCTTTTCACTGCTAAGTGAAGAAATGCAGTCAAATTTGGCACAGACACTGCATACCATCATTATTTGTGTTTTTTCATTCATTCCAAACGACCACTGACTCCGCAGGTCACTTCAGATACTTTATTTTTTACTTTACTTTGTGCCTTTGAAAAGCTCTAAGGATTAATGACTAATGTTTAGTTAAACTTGCTGCTACTATCATCCAGAAGGGCCCTTTGCACCGCTGTCAGTGTCACAAAATTCTGATTTCATACTTTTATTTGTTTGTATTTCACTCTTTACACACCCACATGGTCAACTGCTTGTGGTGGGAGATATTTTTTTTTAATTTATGAATTACTTTTAAAAACCCAAAAGGTTACAGCTACCACTAACTATAATAATCCCTCACAGGTCGAAGGGATGCAGCACTGATTAGAAAGTCTTTGCTACAACTGGGGTAAAGGAATAAACCTCCATGAGTGTTTGCCATTCAGTGTATTTGTGGGAATGCTGTCAGGTTGCCTCATTAGAAATGGAACAATTAACGTTAAAGGATTTCGGCTCCCTCTTATGTGGGTATGTTTCTTGCTGGTCGCCTCATATTTAATTGTTGATGCATTATTAGCGTAACATTTATGAAATGCGAATCAATTCAAACGTATTTCTAGAAAGTGGGGAGCGCATTTTCTTGTATTAGTTTTATATTTGTTTTATTTTCATATAACAGCTATAGTTTAGAAAAATTAATTCGATTTTAGTTTAGTCTTTAAGTTTTAAATAGTAAATGTTTTATTCTCTATGAAATCTTCTCAGGTGAACTTTAAAGCCACAAATGCTTTCGTGGCTCTTTTGCTGTGCTGGTGTCAGAAGGTCAGAGTAGACACCAGATCTGGTCGGTGGACCTTCGTGGGTTACTCAGACTGTAAACTGAACGTATCAGTGAGCTGTGGGCTTTGCCAGTCGGCCTGCTCGTCTCCTCATCATGTTTGCCACAGTTCTCACCCGTAGCTCTGTTTGCTGTTGTAGGTTCAGTTGTGCTGCGTGCCAGGCCTGTGTCCGTCTTCTCCCTCTCCCTCCGTTTATTTGACTTCTCCAGAGTTTAAACTGATTGTAGAAACAATGCTTTCTTATGAGTTTAGTTTTCAAATAAGGCCTCTGCATGTTTTGGCAACTGTTCAGAGCTTTTTTTTTTACCCTCTGACATCATTGGTCTGCTAATTTTATGAATTGTACAGGACCCAGATTTGGCTGTATATCTGTGCCACCCTGCCCTTAATCTTAATTGAAATATATTGGATAAATTATATAATCTGAGGGTGTGAGGTGGATTTGGTTTTATTCTTTGTCAACTATGTAAATGTATGTTCCTCTAAATGTTTGACTGTTTTGATTTTTGCATTTGAATTGAATAGTCCTGTAGGAGGTACAGCTAGTAGAAAATGAACATTTTGTTGGTGGAGGGGTCTCTCTGGGGGAAATGGCACAATAATAAAGTACTTGAAGTGCTCTTGGGCCCCCAAAAGGCATATTATTTACCATGGAGACCAGACACCAGTGGTATGTATCACTGAATTGCAGTTGCTTACAGTTCAACACTAATGTGATTCCTGAGGACTCAAAGGAAGTCACTGTATTCACATGGCAGCCATTTTCCTTTTGATATTCAGGATGGAAAGCGCAAATGCTGCAAGCTTTGTTACATTAAATAGTTTATATCCATGAAATAAATGCATTAAAATGTGTGTTGAAGTTTCAGAATTAATTTATGCCTTTTCTATCATATCATGGAATAATATCGAACTGCACTGTTAGCTAGGAAGTCATTATAAATACATAAGCATTTTTAATCTCTTCCATTCTCTATTGTCTACCTAACAGAACAGTCTACCAGTCTACCTGACTACTTTCAGTTTAGGCAGAGTGGGCAAAAAGAAGCTGAAGTCTTTATTATAAAGCAGGATTTGGGTTTGTTGAGGTAACTTTGTTTAATCCTGGTTTCTCAGTTTTTGTGGTGCTGAGCTAATCTGCTCTGGAGCAGGCTATCGTTGATATTAACGATCAACAGGTATGACATCACTGCCTACTGACCAATTAGGTCTCTGGAAAATAACAAGTCCTGGAAGATTCCTCAAACCTCGACATGTGAAGAGTAAAGATGTTTTCACACCTGTGCTGTTTAGTCCATTGAAATCAAACTCTGGTTTGTCTTCCCCTTTGGTGCAGTTCGTCTGTGCAGACGTGAACGCAGTAATTGTGGTTGGGTGGAGCAGAACAACCACACCTAGACTGTGATCCATCTTCTTTGCTATAAGAAACTATCAGAAAATTAGGAGGTGGTTCCAGACTAACTGCAGAACAGTTTGTGTTGAAAACGTGATCCAACCTCGAGCTGCCCCAACTACCAGGTGCACACTGCACATTTGAGCTAAACACCTTCCCACAGCCAGGTATGCTTTGTATTCTGGGATGTGGCAGACTACTATAGACGTGCAGAGTACACAAGCTGTAACAGCTGTCTGTAAAATGAACCGAGGGCTCACTCGTCCTGGACGCAGCACCTTCTTCCTGTATTTACTTTTGTTGCTTCAGACTTAATGGTTTGTAGGAACACATTTTAGTTCACTTGGAGTTCAGTTGCAGTTTTCTCAGTGTGAAAGGAAATGTAATCACTGAAGAAGCTACAAGTTTACAAATTTGTCAACAGATTAAGACTGGAGTGAACAGTTTGAGTGGTCAGTATGACTGGAAAAGCGCTATATGAATGCCGTTCTATTTGTTCTTTGATTTTAGCCATAAGTGTATCTGAAACTTAGTTCCAGCCAGCCCAAAGTGAATAATGTTGGGCTATAATGGTCTGTTTTGTATTTCACATCTATGTCAGTGTTTTATTTATTCACTCATATTTACCTTAAGGACCTATGATATTCTTTAGTGGGACATTTGCTCAGAACAAAAATAAAGCTGCTTTGGTAACAGGCCATTTTAAGGGAGTTTGTTTTGTTCTTATGGATGTTTATTTGTCTGTACTTGAAGGCTGAGCTCCCCTCTGTCCTTGCTCTCCCATTTCAAGAGAATAAAAACTGGTGAAATGTCATTAAGTGAAAGAGGCAGTATGAGTATCCAGCTACCGAAACCTGTGGGAGAAAAATAACTACTTACTCTTTCACATATTCTTGCCACAATGTGTTCTGTAAATCACCAGTAGACTGAGACTACATCAAGCAGGCCTGGATGATTTAATGAATGGATCGAGGAAGCAGAGCACAAGTAGGAGGAAGAACACAGAGCTTGTCAGTGCTGACAAGAAAAAGCCTCAGTGGTCAGTGGAAGATGACATGGGCTGAACAGGGTCATAAATTGGCATGTGGACCTTAATTGGTCCTGATGAAGAAGTGTCAGGATTTTAGCATGTGAAAGAATGGGATTTCAGATAGCATAATGCTGGCTTATAGCATTAGGAAAGAAAAGCAGTGGTTTGATGACCCTTGGCTGTTCCGCTCACCCTGAGGATTGGACTTGTTGTTACATACAGCAGAAAAACCACAGTTCTTCAGTTACAAGTCTCCTTACTGTCTCCTTTTCATACTTCGGCTCACCCACCATGTGTGATTACTGCACCCCGTGGGATTTTCTCTGCTGTGATTATGGGTGTTATGATGATGAGATTGGTGAAGGATGTCAGCAGTGGAATCAGGACAGTCAGCTAAACAGCTAAAAAGCATCCTTTAGGGTAATACGGAGTTTACACGGCAGTGCTCCAATCCATTTTTGTAATATGCCATTTTATTTGTGGTCTCTGTTTTTCCCCTGGTGGCCCAGTCTAGCAAAATGTGAAATAACTACATTTTTCCACAGAGAGAAAAGTAGTTGTCTAATCTATATTAGGTTTTGCTTTTCAAAACTCACCAGAATGAAAATTTGACATAAAATTTGATAATGTTGTGAAAGGATCAGTTTAATTAACCCAAACCATGAGACTGATCATCTGACAGAGACTGAAAAGGAACTAACAAGGGACCAAAAACTAGACAAGTATTAGTATTATTTTTATTATAAAAAGTATAATAATAATAATAATAATAATAATAATAATAATAGGACATAAATCACAGTCTCCTGGGCGAAAGTCCAATATTTGAGATAAAACAACTTCTTTAAAATCTGGAAAATCTGCAGCACAATAAACTGTAACAAGTCAGCAGGAAAAAAGGCTAAAAAACAGACATTTCTAAGGGCTTGAGTTCTTCAGATAGTTCACAATAACTGCTGGGTGTAACCACGCACAGGTTAATGCAGGCCTTTGTGAATCCTCCAGCTTTCACATTGCTATTTTGGTGTTTGGTGTCTCTGGTCACCCCTCTTTGGTCACAGAGAGGGGTGACCAGAGACTCTGCCTGAAAAGTCGGTCATTTGATAATCATTTGGGAGTAACTTATTAATTACAAAGTGGACACCAAACAGCATTTCCTGTACAACTTCTGTACAGTCAGGCTATTTCATTACTGCAACCAAAGCAGTTGCCCCTTGCATTTTCTTACATTCCTATAAAATACTTGCTCTCTCATTCCTAAAATACCCGGCTACTCACAAATTCTCGGAGCTTACATTTCAAATATAATGTTTTAGATTTGAATTATAAGATCACATTTTACTGTGTATCAAATCACATTTTACTATTTTAACAGATTTTCAAAAAAACTCAAAGAAATAAAGTATGCTTCATGTTCAGAGAACATCAATAATAACCTGGTGCACCTCACAGCTATTTGTCTTCCATGGCTGCAGACAGTGCTGTATGCTGTAAGTTTCAAACCCACTGGACTCCAGTGGAGAAAGTACAGGAGTCTGGTCTGGGCAGCAGTTTAGCTGACTTTGAAAACCTTTTTCATCGGGACTGAGGGTGTTGGAGCAGCTAACAGACACAAGTCATGCTGCACTGCATTGCTCAATCCTGCATTTCCATATTTTTATTGTTATAGATGAACTTATTAGAATTTGTGTTTAGATGTCAAAATAACTGTGACCTAAGGTCATTCTCTTGAATTCAGTACCTCAGTATTTCTTCAATCATTCATGCATTTTCTTGCATGGATCCAGTTTCTTAAATGCTCCCTTATAGAACCTATTACAGCTGTTTTAGGGTCAAAGGTGGGGTTCAACTTGCACAGGTTGCCAGTCCATCACAGGGCTTACACAGAGAAACAGACATTAATTCACGCTTACTTACACACCTGTGGCCAAAATAGAATAACCAGTTTACCTGACATGCTGATACGTTTTGGACCAGGAACCTTCTTCATGTGAAGAAGCAACTCGTAACTGTAGTCATAGTGGTACAAGGCCATCAAATATATTGGAAGGTCATTTACAGCAGAAGGTTGTGGGTCGGGGCGCCCAGGTGGCTTAGTGGTGAAGCTGGCGACCACATATATATGCCGCGTTGCGGTGCGGGCGGCGTGGGTTTGAGTCCCGGCCTGTTGCCAATTTGCCTACATATCTTTCCCTGTCTCCCTCTGCTGCTGTGGCCAAAAATGCAAAAAAAAAGAAGGACGTGGATCTAAATCGATTTTTATCTATGCGGTTTGAAGTGTTTGAAGGTGAAATCAAATATTTCAGTGTGCCTGAAACAATGAAAGTAGACCAGAATAGAGCATTTTTAATTATAACTGTTGGTTATTTATTATGGTTTCCTTGTTAAAATGACCAACAATTGTGATAAGGAATGATTTATTGTGTTCAGAGTTTAACAATGAATTTAATAGTTTACAGTGTTGCAGTAGTTAGCACCGTCAAGCCACCGGCTGGCTGGAGCCTATCTATGTAGAGTCGGCATGTTTTCCTTGTGCCTGTGTGGATTGTCTCTGGGTATTCTGGCTTGCTCCAACAGTCCCAAGAAGACCATGTTAGGTTAATGGGCAATTCTAATTTGGCTATAGGTGTGAATGTCTGTCAGTCTCTCTCTGTGTTGTGACAGACTGGCGACCTGAGCATCGTGTACCTCGCCTCTTGTCCTTTGACAGCTGGGAAAGGCTCCAACTCAACTGCGACCTTGAATTGGATAAGTCGAAGAAAACAGATGTGTGGCTATTAAGAATGTTAAAGGTGGTGGATGCCATGTTAAACATGATCAGAGATTTAAATATAGAAATTAGTGTAGTGTATATAAAGGCCGGTCAATCAGAAGAAAGTTGTTTCAAATAGTGGGTGTCATTAAAGGGAGAGTAGCTAAAGGCATGCTTCTGAGAGAGGATGAACTGAGGGGCTCAGTGTAAGATAGGATTCATTTGAACCTTGAGTCATGCCAAAGCTACTCTAGTAGAGTCCAGGAAAATGAGCATGGAGTGGAAAATGAGCATAGAATAGGTCCACTTAAATATTATAGTGAGAAACAGACATCCATTTACACAAGCTTTCATTCATCTTTTCATTGCAGCTGCAGTCCATCCAAATTGTGATTGGCAGCTTGCTTCTCAGCTGTACAATCAGATAAAAAAGTTTCCACTTTCTGTGTCAAACATGTTAAAAATCCCCACGTTCCTTTGTCCCTCTCCCGGCACAGATGGAATGAACTGCATGAACAAGGACCACGGCTGTGCCCACATCTGCAGAGAGGCTCCAGGCAAAGGTGGAGTGTCGTGCGAATGCCGTCCTGGCTTTGAGCTGGCCAAAAACCAGAAAGATTGTACATGTATGTATCATATGTGAGCACCACAAACCCAGACTGACACACACAAACAACAATATCAGTGTCAACACACTGATGCTGCATGTCTTGACATTCTACATACATGATGCTTTCTCTCATCTGTTAATCTTTAGCCAATGGACTTGTCATTTTATTTTATAATTCACTTCGCAGCAAAGTATTAACACTTTGTTTATAGACCTGATTTTATTGAGGTTATGTACTAGTATGATGAAAGATCGAAATGTTCCTGTAATAAACATCTGTAATAGCAATAATGAACAAATTCCAAAAGACCTCCTGTGGTAAAATATATGGATGGACATTTAATACCAAAATCAGTTAAGCATTTCAGGCCAAGCTGAAGGTGCTGAAGGATTCAGCAGAGTGATTTCATGTCCTTTCACAGCTCAATCCCTGTTTCTCACTCTGCACACTGAGAGCCTACAGCCATGAATTTTGGGCTGCTGTTTTTGAGGGGTTTGGGGGGGGGGGCTTTTAGTTACACTGTTTGGCAAAACATCTTGTTCTACTTTTAGACAGTGAGAGTGTTAAGTTTTTGAAAGCCTCAAAAAGGCTCTAATGTATCCCCCACTGTGGCAATATTTCATTAGCGGCAAGGGACCTCGTGCTCCCGGCCTGTTGAGCATGGCAGCTCAGGACGATAGTAAATGAGTGATGAAAGAAATGGCAGTCTGCAAAGCCTTCAGCATCACACATACAAACACGCGTGTCTTCCTCTCTTTTCTTTCCTGCTTCCTCCGGTCATACGTATGCCTTTTAAGCACATTTCTAGTTTTCAGTGTTTCACATTCTCAGTAACCTCAAGATAGAATGTCAGGGTCCACAAAACTTATGTATTAGTTTTGTGAACTTTGAAGATTTGACAAAATAGGAGGACCTAAAAATGCTAGCAAATGATAACAAATGATTCACAGGTGGCTTTTTAGTTCCAAGGAACTAAAGTTGAAACCTGATTTCACTCTTAGACACTGAGAACAGATACTGACTCCATAAATGCTCTAATGCAGAAACTCAAGCCTTTGGTCTCGCTAACAGCATTAACATTGCAGAAGACTTGTTAAAGCAGCTCTACAGCATTCATTCAGTGCAAGTAAATAATCACTGTTTGATAGTCAGTATAACATTCAATCATCTCAGGCAGCGGCCATAATACGACAAAGCGTACCTGCTCCTGCAGTAATGCTTCCTCTGATGTTACTGTGGAGCTTTAAAGTTCTCCTTCCACCCCAGGCTGAGGTGGATGGAAGGGTAAACAAAACATCAGATCTGAACACAGAGGTCTACTCTTAGTTTTCTACAAATAGTCAGCATTGCTGTTGCTTAACCCTGTAAATGTTTTCCAGGAGCCTTTACAGACTACTTAATACACAGTGCAATTGTTCTGCTTTTGTGCCTAAACCTAACCAAACCTTAACCACAGGCCTTTAAGATTAGAAAACAGTTTTGTTTTTGTCCACATGAAAAGGCATCAAGTCAGGAAACTCTTCCATATGTTGTTTTACAGAACATCAACCCACTTTTTTAGTCAGATAATTGTTGTGACTTGAAACCAGCAGACAGTGACTGTAACTTATAGCCGTTTCTTTACACTAAAGAAACTCCTTCCAAATTTTCCCTGTTCTGGACTTTAAAAAACAAATGAGCTAAATATTAAGCTTTTTTTTGGTGTTTATTTGTATTGTAAATTTCCAGTAATTTTAGAAACAACAAACTCTTTATTGCATATAGAAACTTGTATAGAAATATGTTTTCCTGGCAGAAACTAAAATAAATTATTTGTTAAGTTTTCTCTCTCCTCCACGTCTTTATCTATTTTTCACACTTTTCTATCCCATGTTTTCTCTCGCTCTCTGTATCTCAGTTGCTCTCAGTTTTCCCACCACTATAACTTTTCTTTCCATAATTTCCTCTCCCTCTCTTTTTCTGCTACTATATGATATCATTTCCACTCTGTTTATTTTCCTCACCTATTAGCTCCCTCCCTGTCCCTCTCTCGCTCCCACTCAGGATAAATTTGATTGTAATGTAGACAAATAAACTCATTTTCATTAGCCCCATGTTATTCCATGGAAAACCGAAGTAAGACTTTAGTGTATGTGTTGTCTTCAGTGACGTGTAACTATGGAAATGGCGGTTGCCAGCACACATGTGAGGACACAGACACAGGACCGGTGTGTGGCTGCCACCAGAAGTATGCCCTGCACTCAGACAGCAAGACCTGCATTGGTGAGTGACAACCACTGTGGCTTCCCACTTTCTGTACACACACCCCCTGAAGCTCTCACAGCTGCCTGACTGTAACATCTGCTGCATAATGGAAGGCCTTAGACAGTTTTATAGCACTGATGACTTAGACGAAAGAGAGTAATAAAACGAGTGGGTGGGTGGGGGGGGGGCTGGTGAGTTAATAGATAGATCACCTTGTATATCCCTAAAACAGATAGGCTTGTAGGTTTCCCCCCTACATTGCCCCAGCCTCAGCAGCTCTTTGAACACAAGAGTGACAGGAAGCTTTTCACACAGGGACCTACAACAGACAACAGGACTATCACAGCCAACTGGGCCTTCGTTTAGCCATCAATTGCAGTCAATCAACAATACCAGTAATGGGTCATTACTGAAAGAAATGCTTAGTCGAATAACTAGGGTGGACTCGAACACCATTTTTGATGGATTCGAGACTTTGTTGAGAATATCCAATAATATTTTAGGCTTCAGCAGGAAGACAGCACTACAATAATGTACAATTAGCCACAGTCGGTGTCTTGACTGCAACTTGTACTTGAACTTGTAAGACTGCTAGGCTTAAAAATTACAGGTCATTTGTCAAACTTACTGTGGATCAGTAATGTACTCTATGGAGGTTGTCGAATTTTGTTATCCCAGACTTATAACATAGTTAGAACTAATAATCCTCCACTTGTAAAGGGTCACATGTCACTGACTGGTGACATAAAATAAGAACTGTGATATTCTAAGATTAAATGTGCTTGTGTGAGAATAACAATGAATGAGTTAATAATTAATTTTGATATGCCATTTCTTATTGCATGGGCTGATTTTTATTTTTATTTAAGGTATATAAAAACAACAAAAACAACACTTTACCCTAATAATGACAAGAAACAAAGTAATCTATCATGCAGATAACTGAAGAACTAATGCAACCTTAATCCCAAAAAGAGTGTAAAAAGTTCATTAAAAACAGAATGCAATGATTTGCAGCTCTTACACACCTCTATTTTATTCACAATAGAGCACTGAAAATATATGTAAAGTTTAAGCTTAGAAAATGTTCCATTTTAAGAAAAAAAATGGGCTACATGTACTGCTCTGTAGCAGTCCCAGTTTTGTAACAATAGTCCATTAATGTCTGGGAGCTGAGTAGACCAGGTGGTGGACTTTTGCAAAAGTACCATTGTCCCATTCTTGTCTGATATAAGATTCTAGCTGCTCAACAGTCTTGGGTCTTCTTTGTTGTATTTTTCATTTCATGATGTGCCAAATGTTTTCAGTTGGTGCGCCACATAAAAAAAGGCACCTTCTCTTTCTCGTCAGTTCAGCGCCTGGACTCTTCTGCTACGAAGCCACGGTGTTGGAATAGATGCAGTATGTGGTTTAGCACTGTCTTGGTGAAATATGCCAGGTCTTCCTTGAAAAAGATGCTGTCTTGATGGGAGCTCTAAAACTTGTATATACCTTTCAGCATTAGTGCCTGTGGAACCTGTAAGCTGCCAATTCCACAGGCACTAATGCATCTCCATAGCATCAGAGATCGCAGGCTTTTGAAATGAGTGCTGATGACAAGCCTGAAACTCAGTTTGACCCGGTCATGTTGCTGTTACTGTTCCTCTAGCTGTTTCTGGTTAGTACCATTTATTTTTCTAGCTTTTTGTTGCTGTCCCTGCTTCTCTGAGACATGTTGCAGCCATCAAATTTAAATGAGCTAATATTTTTCATGAAATAGTAAAATGTCTCAGTTTAAACATTTGATATGTTTTCTGTGTTCTATTGTGAATAAAATATGGATTTATGTGGTTTGCAAATCAGTGCATTCTGTTTTTATGAACATTTCCACAGCAAACCAACCTTTTTGGAATTGGGGTTGTATAACCAGCATATACCAGCATGGGTTATACAACCCCAGTTCCAAAAAGGTTAACACAACTGTGTTACCTACAACAATGGCTATACTGATGAATGGAAAGCTATCGTTTGGATTCATGCATGAAGCATCACAGCAGTCACATGTCTGGATTAAGGAAAGAGCAGTGATATATGTTTGGAACAGTGGAGAATCTGCAGAGTTGCCTGAATGACTGATACATCCCTGCTCTGTAAAACCACATTCATCATGTAAAAACTGTGCTGAGTCAGCAGGCAGCGGGCAGCTCTTTCTGCTGAAACTGATCCTTTGTACATGTGATTGTAAACATCCTGGCTTTTGCTTAGATGATATTCATTTTCATCTCACTAGCTTCCTATTCTGTAGAGAATGAATAAGAATGAGACATTCCAGGTAAGTGACATCATTCAGAGCTTTCTCTCCACATTCTTCCTGATAATTCAAATATAAGAAATTTTGCAAAAACCTTGCAAGCAATGTTCATCACTGCATCTTGGCTCTAATAGCAAGTTTATTAGAGACTGCTGAAATTTGAATATATTGGTATTATGTTCTTGTAATCTATGGCACAGGTGATCATTTGTATATTTGATCATAAAATTAAATATTGGACGGCAGAACTTAGAAATGTATTTACTAATCACGAGGGTCTAAATGACTTTAAGTAGTTGCAGCAGGAAACGAAGTTAGCTATTAAGTTGATGTCTCATTACAGACGATTTTCTGTTTCTCACACCCTTGTTGGCTAGTTTTGACTGTGGTAATACACAAAGTTTTCAGGTCATGCACAGTGTAGCTACAGTCCTGTAAATTGACCATTTTTGTGTCATATTTGTTTAGACTGTTGATTTTGGGGAGTGAATTGTTAAGTGTAATAACAAAATTTCCTCATGCTGAGCAGCAGATAGCAGTCAGCCTTTTTAAAAAATTGTTATGCTGACATAGTTTACTTGACGTTTTAAGCAAGAGCACGTACTTCAGTTTGGTTCAGGATAAATGAGAGCTTTATGAGACTTTATAATCAATATGGAAAAAGAATTCCAATCAACTAAAGAAAATGTATCAGAAATCAAGGATTTATGGTTATTATGAGAAGGAAGTTGACATCTAATAGGCAGCCTCTCATATCTGGAACGTTATGCATAACAAAATGAACTGAGACCAAACCACAGTCTTATGAAGCTGTTTCTTCACATATTTGGAACTGACACAAACTCCAGAAAATGTGTTTCATAGCAGCTTTTTCCAGACAGAAATCTTCGCATCTTTAGCCATCAGGTTCAGAGCTTTGACTCCTTAGGCTGACAGCCCACCATATCGTTGTATAGCAATGAGCTGCTTTTATCGACGAGCTTACAAGTTATTGTTAGTTTGTATTTGTATACAAAAAATACATCACAGAGAGGTTTAAACCAAAGAAAACAAACTTAAGTGTGATTTCATATTTACTATTACAAGTAAACGAGTGAGTTTTTGAGGTTTTCTCAGGCATGTCTGTGAACTTGGAAATGTCTCAGAATGCACACATGATCACACATGAGTGGAAGCATAATTATCTGATGTCATCTTGATGTGTTGTCCTGATGGCTGTGTTTGAACACTGGAAACACCTGCCTCTCTCTGTCTCTCACTCTCAACACTGGAGCAGGTTGCTGTGCTTCTTTTCAGGAGCACCAGGTTTTGACTGCCACTAACCCTTTTTCCTTCCAGCTGCTTTGAAGAACTGGAACACTCCATCAAGAAAAGGCTGTGAAGAGGAAGCAAAATGAGAGCGGGAACCCTTCTCTGCCCCTTTTCCCAGTGTCTTGTGTGTTTTCTCTCTCTGTCTGTCTCTTTTCATTTTTTGATCAAAGAAAGGACCCCTCTGTCTGAGTGTCCCAACTGCTTTATGGGCCTACCTTTAACCCCCACCCCCCTTTGACCCTTTCTAAATAGCACTATTCCTCTGTTCCTTCTTCCTCCTCCCTACTCCCGCTTTCTGGTGATAGTAACTGATTGCCTGTCTTGTCTGAGCAACCATGTTAAGACCAAATCAGGTGGAAATGAGGATTAATCCTCGGTGCACAAGAGGAAAGAGTGACTCTGGGTTGGCGGTGGGTTGGGGGACCTTTGTTAGACACTGTGCTTAAAAATGGAAATCTCAATTGCAGCCTGATCTTAGAGAAAGCTCCCACGAAAGCAAACCTAACCTCCTCCAGCTCTCTCACTACGTCCTCACCCTCCATCTCCTCACTGAAACAAAAAACAGAAGGCTGATTAAAAACCAAAGTCCTGCCAACTCCATCCCCATCCATCAGCACCTGTTCTGCTCCATACACTGCAACAGAGAAACAGGGACTTGCAGGGTTCACCCTCCTCACTTTACCTGCCATTCCTTCTGCATGCATTCACTCACGTGCCACTTCGATTATTTGTCTGCCACTGCCTCTCTCACTAACCTCTTGCTGTTTGTTTGCTTGCTCAGCTGCAAAGGAGAACCTGCAGTTCATTTGTACAATTTCCCTTTTTTTCTTTCATTTTCCTTTTTTAAATTGAAGGGCATTTTTTGCTGCTGTTGTTGTTTTTAGCGACACTGGTCCTTCTGTTTCCTCCCAGTGCATTGGTTTTACCATCTCCTCCGCGTTGTAGTAGTAGAGTGGTTTAATTCTTCCCGCTCCTCATCCTTTGTAGGTCTGGCTCTCTAAAGCAACTCCCCTCTCTGTGGCCCTTCGACCACCACTTAGTCCCATAGACTCTTTAGGGATGAGCGACTGGGACCTCTCTCCCTCAACCCCTTCTCAACCTGTCTTACACATCCACCCCTCACACATCCATACCCACTATATCTCCCACTCTGACAGATTATTTCACACACTCAAACTAGGAGATGGTATGCACAAGCTCTTGATTCAGCAATCACACACATTCACATAACCACATTTTACCCACTAGCTCAGCACCAGAAAGCCTCTATTCATCGCTGAGTGTGCTTCAGAGAGTCCTCCACTTTGTCCATCATGTGCCTGAGAGGAGAGGGAGAAAATGGTAGCAGGCTGAGGCTGGGGAATGGAACAGACATTAATTGCCCCCTTATCTATGCCCCCACTCCCCCACCCCCTCCTTATAAGACTGAGCATGTACATCCAAGGCCTATCCTTTAGCAGCAAGTGGCATCCATTCACAGAGGTGCTTATTCAGGCCTCAATGACTCAAGTCCAATAAAAGGCCAACTCCCTCTCCCAGCCCCATCACCAAACCAACCATCACCGGTGCAGCACATGCATGCAGCTTCAACAGCCAACTGACTGCCTTCTTCCACTACTGCCACCTTCTTCCATTTCTCACCACCCCCCACCTCCGCTGCCCAGCTTTTGGGAATGTGATTTTTCCAGCGTTGACTGTTAAAGCCAGTTGTGATGTGTGCCATAGACAAACAGGCAACCAGCGCTGCCCCCAGACTACCTCCTCCTGCTTTTTTTTTTTTTTTTATCTCTCTGCATGCTCTCCTTAAACCCCCTTTAAACCCCATTCCTTCAAACCTCCTTCATATACCGCTCTCATTGTGGGCCATGATGGGACTGATTACTTCTTCTTCTTTTTCTCTCTTCTTCTGTGTTCTTCATCCCCCCCCCCAATCATCTCATCATTGCTCAGTTCTTCAAGCAATTCTCTCCATCCTGTGACCTCTCGTGCACCACCCTTTCTTCTCTTTCTTGTCATCACTGTCACCTAGTTTTCCTTGCTCCTGTCTCTGTGCCCACATTTAAGGCAGCTTGTCTTGGAAATGTGACACATGTACTTTCCCCTCCCTCTCTTTCTCGTATTCCTCCTTCATCCTAATGTGAGGAAATCATTGCTGACAAAGCATGGCTGACACGAAAGACAGAAACTCCATCAGCGACATCACCATCAACACAAGAAATAAACCCCAACCCCAATGTTCACACCAACCCCATTCCATCCCTAAAACCCCACATTGCTATTGTTAAAAAATAAATAAATCTGTTCATATGTGGGCCCTGAACTTCCTCCCCTTCCCTACCTATTTGCCTCCTACCGCTTCATTTTGAAAGCTCCACACTGATACTGATCATTTTCATTTTATTTTGTTCTTTTGATTTGCTCTGGGGGTTCATCATTTGTTTGGGGATTAACACTCTAACAGGGATTTTGGCACCTCTTCATCGCTTCTTGCTTCTTGGCTTTGGTTTTTTGCTCAAACGCCAAGAGGGGCTGAAGGTCTGGTCATTTGGGCTTCTCATTAACCTGCTGCTCACTGTTTGTCCCCTTGTCACTTGTGTTTTAGAGAAAGATGAGGCTGCAATTGAGAGCTCTGAGTTCAATGCCACGTCAGTAGCTGATGTGGACAAGCGGGTGAAACGGCGGCTACTTATGGGTAACTCTTTTCTTCCTCTTTCTATGTGTTGCTATGGCGCTTGTGCTTGTATTCCCGACTCTACTCCTATCCGCCCCCTTTTCGTCCTCCTCTCTGTCTGAATTTTATTAAGAAAAACTCTGGTAACCCGTTGGTGCTCACTGTATCTACTCCAACAGTCACATTATTTTGTTTATGTCTGAGGAGATAAAAACGGGTAAAAGAAGTCACTGTCTCTTTAAACCCTTTCTACCTAACTCTACTATCAAACCTCTAAGGTTTTCTCAGTGACTAACATTTACTTTCCCAGTTGCACCATACTCCAAATGTTTTGCGTTCTGTTATCTGTATTTCTGATTGCCCATGTTCCAAAACAAGAAGATGTAACAGAAAGATAAAACTTATGAAAGGTCATAGATCCAACTTTGCCCACACTGACAAAAGTATAGCCTAAATGTTTTGAACTGGACTTATTCTCATAACCAGAGCCATCAAAGGGGCAAGGAAAGATGTGAAAGGTTCTGGTGAAACTGTGTCAAGCACCTGGATCCCTGGTTCTCCTAAGTCAGTCATTTGTTGTTCAGTTAAGGCTTGCTCCGAGATATTCCACATTATCCGAATTTTACCATCCAATGTGCCTTTTAGATTACTGGAGATTAGTGTCTGTGCTTTTGGTGGAATGAATGCAAATAAAACCAAAACAGTCAAACGTTGCTTTTGTTTCAGGATGCTTTGTGCAATATCCTCAAGTACCCCAGGTGTCCTTTCACCACATTTTTGGAACCACTGGTTCCAAACCACAAGATTTTTGAGATCCTGATCCAATTTCATTTTTTATTCTATTCCAAAAATGCCAAGGGTTGGCTAAAAATGTCAAACTATGATTAAGTTGAAAGATTACAGCCTTTCACCAAATGGTTTTCAAGGAATTACTTCATAATTTAATAGTACTTCAATCAATCAGATGTCCCCCAAATCAAATGGGTGGATCAGTCAAGATGTACATTTTTCTGAAGCAACACTTGTTCTACTGCTTTCTAATTAAATGCATTTTTTAATTTATTTATTTTTATTTTCTAAGACAAGTGTCAAGCAACCAAAACCCCTCATGCTACCAAATATGCAGTATCCTCTGTGGTCTATTAATACACGTTCCAAACTTACTCGTTTCCTTTAGCAGGTTCTGGCCAGTGTGGCTTGAAGAAAGGATGGAAAATTGGGTTTACAGGTTTCCTTATTCCTCTTTGGCCTTTCTTCCATGTTTTTCTCCTCTCCCATTTATCTTTTTTACCAAATATTTTATTTGCTCACTGTCTAAACCCTGCTTCACCTCTTGGTATACTAGCATAGTATACTGTCCTGTCCTGATTGTTAAAGTAGAGTTTACAGGTTTGCCTAAAGTATGTCATGTATACCACACTGATAAACATCCCAACATCCCAACTGAAGTCATTTATTCCCATATGGGAATATGGTTCCATGCAAAACAATGGCTCTAATTGGCCACATCAGAGTGTGGCTGCAGTGACATTCAAAAGTCTTTCATATGTTGTGTAATAGATACCTTCTCTTTCTGAATATTTTGATGCCCAGCTGGTTGTCAACAAGATTTCCCCATTTCAGCCCACAAATGTACAGTTTTTAACCATTAACCATACTCGAAGGACTGATGGTAAATATGCAGCTGAGCTCCATAAGATTTTAAATATCCATTCTTCTCTGCAGTTTACTAAAAAAACCAAAAAACAAAGTCAATTTCATAATCCATTTTCAAAGTAGACGTTTGATGCTTAGTTGTTTAGTTGTTGCTCTGCAGCCATGACGTTTTCAAGGCAAAGACAATAAAAAGACAAGGTCTCTGAATAAAAACAAAGTCTGTGCCCTACTGAGAACAGCCGGCGAGTTTGCGTCACATGTCTTACAAACCAAACCAAACTGGGCATTTCCAGCAATAAGAACCCCTGAGACACGGACAGTCTCCTGTTATGGGAGAAAGGAAATTCCTGATAGTGACCAGAACACTTGCTATGCCAGTGTTATAGATATGTTGAATTTAAAATTGACTGATATGCATAATTGCTGATTTGTGTCCTAACATACAGTATATGGATACTAACCGAATCCTAACCATAACCCTAATTCAGCAAACACCAATTAAAGACTTACTGTCTCAGTTAGATGAAGTACGTTCATGTGCTTCCTTCAGACCTGTCAATGCACACAGTTGCTTAGAGCACAGAGGTCACCCCACTGCTGCACTGGCACTGCCTGAGTATCAGCA
Organism: Archocentrus centrarchus; assembly: GCF_007364275.1. NCBI lineage: Eukaryota > Metazoa > Chordata > Actinopteri > Cichliformes > Cichlidae > Archocentrus > Archocentrus centrarchus. The sequence continues at coordinate 19,386,191 of NC_044368.1, forward strand.
TCAGTATGTTAGATTTGACACTGCTATCACTTTTTCTGCTTCTTCTGATAATTGGTGCTGCTGTTTCTGTCCTCGCTGGGGTCACACAGTACAGATGACACAGTGTTTAAGACTGATTGAACTGCAGCCGATGCTCTAATGAAAATGTGCTGCTGAGATGGGCAATAGAGAAAGGGATCAAGAAAGAGAGGAAAGAGAAGAGGAGGGAGACTGGGCTGAAATCATTCTATGGCATCTCATGGTGTTAATATTGAATGAATAGCTAAATCGGGAGTCAGGTACTGGCCACATGTGAGTAAAATGTTAAAAAAGGACTCCTGACTGGCAGTATTTATTGGTCAATGGTGCTAAAGTAACTGTAGCATTGGATTCAATGAAAATCATTACTTCACAACAGATGAGTGTGTATTATATGTGTTTATGTGTGTGTGTGTGTGTGTGTGTGTGTGTACATAGCTCTATTACAGCCCAACATTATACTGACTGACAACTGTTTAATATGCCCCTCACAGCTCTACAGTGGATCTTGTCAAGTGCTGAAAGGTGATCGTGCCGCTCTTACCTTTTTACAGCAGTGCAGGAGTTCCTGTTCCTTTTGCTTTAGTATACACAGTGTTATGCTCTCCAGCTTAAATCAAAAAAGATGCATCCTCTGTTCAGGGAGGTCAGCAGCGGTCAGTGTTTCCATGTAAGGAGTGTGACAGACATGCATGTACAACTGCTTTTCCTCTTATTCCTCTTCTCCTCTGTGGCAATTGTAGTCCTTACAGATGAAGCTGGACCCTTCTTCACTCTGTATCAGTTGCTTTCATCTTTCCAGTCTCCTCTCAGCAACTTTAGAAATGGCTCTGTCAACAAGTAAATGTTCAAAAGGTTGAATACGGACTCCAAATAACATGTGGTCAGGTTTAATTAAATGCACTTCACTTTGCTGCTGAGAGTAAAAAAAAAAAAATGAAATATGTAAAATGCAGTAGCTAGGCTACTGATGTGAGCTAGCAGAGGGGGCTGCTTGTTTAATCTGTAAAAAACAAAACAGCAAACAAACAAACAAAAACCCACACTTGGTAGTTTTACTGGTGTTTTTAAAATGGAGTACTTATTGGCTCAGTGCAGTGACTTCAAAAATTGCTCACATTGCCGGGACAAATCGGGAACATTCTGTAATACACTACTGTAGTAAACTATGATCATAAACTTTTAAACTGTATATTTTTCACGCACACGCATCAGACACAAGGCTCAACATGTGCCCTCTGTTAATCACACTGGCAACAACAGACATGACTGAATGTGTGGCAACAAGCAGCAAGGAGACCATCTATAACAGGGGTGTCCAAACTTGCGGCCCGCAGGCCACTTCCGGCCCCGCCCCCTACTTCTGGTCAGTGAATTGATGTTAAAAAATAACATAAAATTTGGCCCTTTAAGTTACTTTTTTGACATTTCGCTTAACCCTCTTAATTGGAGGGGAAGGCAAAATGTCAAAAAAGTCACTTAAAGGGCCAAATTGTATGTTATTTTTGACATTAATTTGCGGCCCTCGGGCCGAGTTTGGACACCCCTGATCTATAACTTTAGGTGGAGTGACCACACTAAGCTGGTCACTCCACCTAAAGTTATAGATCAGGGGTGGAGTGACCACACTAAGCTGGTGTTTTAGGCTAGTTACCCATTCCAAACATAGACATTCCAAAATTACACACACGGCATGTAAAGAATCCTCAACTGGAATCTCTGAGAGAACTCTGCATCGCCCTGAGACATTACTGAAGTGATCGACTTAATAAGCAATGTTTGAATGATGCCTCTAGAGTTTGCATATCACCTTCTTGGGGTTGTCCTTTACTCTATTGATATTACTCTACATTTTGGATTTTCTATTCATTCATTTTGCCTCCTACAACCAGCCTACTAATAAAAACTTGATCAACTGAGACCCTTCTCATCAACTGTGATATTTGGTGGACTATTTGGTGCCCACAGGCAACCAGTAACCAGTCAAAGTCAGAAATGAGAAAGTGAATGAGATTATTTTTGCAGGATGATGTCGTTTCAGTGATAAGCATTGTGTGGGTTTTATGAAGACCTCTGTTTTAATCAGTCGAGCTGTCCTCAGTGGTCACTTAACTGCTCACATTTAATTCATGCTTCATACCCACAGCAGAACCCGGGGCAGAAATGTATGCTTTGGGTCTACCTTACTGCATTTTACACATTTATCTGCTGTGTTTGTTGGGCTGCACTGCCAAAGCACTTTCAACAAGTACCAGTAACACTGTTCACCCACCCTCCATCACAACTATGTGATCAGAATCATTGATGATTCCAGCATTTATGAGAGAGTAAACCAGAAAGAATTATGTAGTGTTAGAGGCTTGGAGAGGATAGTATGAGGGGCTTGTCCAGGACATCAGTCAGGCTTGGCATTTCACCAGTATTTCTGCACTCAGCCTGCCTCTGGGGCTGGGTTGGGCTGGGCGTGGCCTGGAGATGGAAGGGCTCTGAGCAGGGCTGTGTTCACCCTCAGCTAATGATAGGGCCCACTGTACTCAGTATAAATCACTCTGACCCATAAACACCACCTCCACACACATCAGATCCACTCACAGGCACATACACCTTTACAGACAAAAAGTCTTCTTGACCGTATACACCTGTGTAGGCACGTTGACCTTAATGTAATGGGCATTCATGAGACACACACTTGACAGAGACTTGAGCCAGGGACAGTGTCTATTATTGTACCCTACAGGGCTCATCAGATAGGTCACCTGGATGTTGAACTGTCTCTCTTTCCAGCTATCCTTTGCTGTCTTTGCTATAATATTTACAACACACAAACTACAAAACTGCCAGATGTCATTCTGAAATACTTCATTTGAGCCAGACTTTGACATTTTAAATATTTGAGCATTCTGGCTTTAAAACTTTTCCAGCAAGAGAACTGGACATTAAAAGGATTACAATGATGAAAACAGCTTTGACAGATAAACAGAGTGAGGATCAAATACGGGCTAGAAAACAGAGATTAAGAGATGATGCCGTGAGAGTGATGTTGTTTGGTGCTGCATGAGGGAACACAAACAAATCTACAAATACCTTCCTGTTTCTTGATAGAAAACATCAGCCATTTTGGCTCACATGTGTTTGTGACTCTGCATTCTGAAAGGGTATTATGCTAATGGCTTGACCTCTAGATGTGGATGTGTTTGCCTGTCTGAATGGGCTTTTCCTACTTCCCGTTTTACTCCACTCAGACACACAAACTTCCAGCATTTTAATTAAACTGGAAAATCTGCCAAAAGGAAAGGGGGTGGGGGCATTCCTGCTTTACAGGGATGTTGGTCTTGGCCTGAAGTCCAAAATGCCATCTTTGAGGAATAAAAGAAAATAGATTTTCAATTGAATTGAATTGAGGTTTATTTAAATACTGCCAAATCACAACAGCAGTCACCCCGAGGAGCTTTATATTATAAGATATAGACCCTACAACAGGGCTATTCAATTAGCGGCCCGGGGGCCACATCCGGCCCGCGAACCCCCTTTGACTGGCCCACCCCCTGACTGACCCAACGTAAGCTGCAAAAACGCATTTAAATCATATTTGCTGTGACAGTTTTTAAAATTCCCGCCCTTCCTCTTGCACTTGAATGCACCACTAGCAACGCCAGCCCAGAATACTCTCTCCAAGTGCGACAACCGCCAAAATATATCACTGACAGGTTAAAAACGTAAAATTGACAATGAAAATCGCCGTTTTAACCCTGCTTGGACTGATAAATCTGTTTATTTTACCCCACAGACTGAACTCTAAGACTGAACTCATTAGCTCAGCATTACTTTGAATATGCAGAAGAAGCTTTAATTTTCACTTGGTGCAATTTCTTTTGTTGAAATATTTAATGCACTGCATCAGTTGGTCTTTCTAGTTCAACAAATGTACTTTTGCAAATACATCTAAAATGTTATAGAAGACTTCACTGTTACAAAAAGTTATTATTACATTTTTTTAAACATATGTGTGGTGAATAGATGCCTTGTTAAAAATATTCTGGTCAAGGTTTAGACCAAATGTTAAAATTTGCAATGCACTTGAATTATTTTGCTCATCAATAAATGATGCAGTATAAAGCCTTTATTGTGAATTCCTTTATTTATTTTTATGACTTAGTTCAGGTGTTAGCATATTTAGAGTTAAATCTCAAGAAATAATATAAGTAGGGGTCTTCGGCCCAGTGGCATCTCAAAATTTTCAAATCTGGCCCAGAAGAAAAAGTAATTGAATAGGCCTGCCCTACAATAATACAGAGAAGATTTAATGTTTTGATGATTTGGTTTGTGATGAATGAATTTATTCATTATAGTGGCAATATGCTGAATGACTTGAATTTTCTCTGGATTCACTAAAGTCAGCTCCACCAGAAGCAGAACAGACACAAAGTGAATTTTACTTATTAGGTGTAGGTTTAATCAATCCTTTTAGATGTCAAATTTCAGCCTCCTCAGCAGTTCTCCAGGCCCATTGGGCAAGTTTGTGTTGAGCTTTGCTAAAGCAACAGCAGCTGGGCAGGTGAGCTGGAGCTTGTGTTTGTTTAGGATCAGCTCAGGGAATATTCGCAAGTCCCAGCAAACCTTCTCTACACCATGTACAAGAACATTTTTCTGGAGGAAAATATACACATCAGTTCTGACGAATGTGTTCTAGACTTGCAGCACTCGATGCACTAACTTTATTTTTCATCTACTTATCTTATCCTCACTCTTGTATTTGTGTTTACTACTTTCTTCTCACTTTTGGAAACAGAACCAATCACCTCTTTTGTTAGCACAGTCTCATGGATTTTTGTCTTGTTGTACTGATGCACTGTCTATAATAAATCCTGATGTGACTTTGTGTATACTTTGTACTAAGCTTTATAAAATATGTATAAAAGGTCTCCATTCATAACAACTGCAGTTGCCATAGAATTTCTTCATCTGTGTGATGACAAAGCTACATAAGAAAACACAAGAATACATTATATGTTGTTTCATAGTGTATTCTTCTACCACATGAAGCTTTGTCTCAACCTCTGTCAAGTATCCGTACTTTATACATATTTTAAATGGGTAGGGGTCACATGTTAATAACTCCTTCTCTTCTCATTTTCCATCTCTGCCCTGCCATCCGCAGAGACCTGCGCTGTCAACAATGGCGGTTGTGACAGGACATGTAAAGACACAGCCACGGGGGTGCGTTGCAGCTGCCCTGTGGGATTCACCCTGCAGCCTGATGGTAAAACCTGCAAAGGTCAGTAAAGAAAAGATAGTGTGTGAATATTCATGTGTCTGAGCTATGTGAGTACAAGCCTGTGGTAAGGGTTAGTTTTGCATGGTTCATAGTGACCACCTAGTCTGCTATGACTGGTGTCTGAGTGATCCAAAGCCAAAGTCTGACTCCACCATCCGCTTCACTTCGAGCTGCACAAAGACTCGTTCACGGTCATTTGCACTGCTGCTGCTTGTTGTTGGTTTTGCAGTTGAGCATTTCTCCTCTTCTGGCAGCCCAGCTATGACGTCAATGACGGTGGTCCGAGGAGAAGATGCTACAGCATGGGCCTTAACAACCCAAACAGATTATTATAGCCTTTTGACTTTCCTCTAAACAAACAGCCTCACTGAATAAGGCAAACCTGTGGCTGGGTTCAAGCTGAGTCCAGTTTTGTCAGGGTTGGACAAAGCAACAGCAAGAGAGCTTCAAGTAAACGGGAGGTTTTCTGTTTTCAAGTAAATCTATTTGAGAATGTTTCACCAGATCTCATTTTGAAGACTGCATTTTTAAGCTCTAGTGGTACAGAGAAGGCAATTTGCATTTGTTCATTTGTCTTTAGTCGGTGGAATAACCCTTTATTATTCAAAAACTAGATGATAGAGGTTTCTTTTGGCTGAGCACCTTAGGAGTTTTGGGAAAATGTGTTTTAACTTCCAGTGGTTGCAGCATTCAGAGCTTTACTTTAGTAAAAATAAAAAAAGGGTGCAGGAACAAAAATGTAATAATGGCGAAAAGAAAGTCTGCACACTAAGAGAGCTCCTGATGAAGCCTAGAAAAAGTAATGTTTCGGGCACAGAAATTTATAAATTTTTAATTTATAAAAATGGAGAGATTGTCAACACATTGGAATGAGTCTGATTGCAGTCTGCACCAATGAATGCAACTCATTTGCAACACATCACTTTGCAATAGGGATTCAACTCAACTGATTGTTTTCCTGTATAAAAGCAAGGTTGCTCTGTCATTTTGCAGTTAAATTGCCATCCTGTAGCAACTACATTACTATTTACTAATCTGTTTCAGATCTATAAGGTTCTGGATTCTGTAAGTAGTTAATGTGAATTTTTGTTTAGTATGAATTTGTGTGCATGTAGATGGCAACAGATTTGCAATAGTTAGCAAGAGATTTGTGATTTTCAACAATTTATCACAGTTAATCTCCATATTATCGTAAAAGGATTGTATGTAATTGCCAATTGATAGCCAGCTGATAGCAGACTACTTTGTTTTATTGCTGTCTTTTTGAAGTCATTTTGAAGACAGAAATTGACTGCGAGTGGTTGCAGACCTGGTCCCCTTCTTTGAAGCAACCATTTCAAAGACAAAACTACTGCAGGTTTATTGCACACAGTTGTTATTGCAACTGTTTTCTCTAGTGTGACTGTAGTATTATTTATGTAAGTGTTGTTACAACAGTTTACAGTTAAGTAGTTCTTTAACCTGGAGCTCAGGTTCCTTCAAAAAGTCTTAAGATAAATCTGAAACAAACTTAACTATATAAAGAATATGCTGTATAGTGAAACAAGATGTGCAATATTTTCTTGTGATTTGTGTGGTGTATAATTGTGCAAAGTAAAGTAAAAATACCTCAATATTGCTAGGAGCTGTAATACTTTCTTGTGATTTTGGTTTAGGCTCTTCATCTTCCTCTTCTTCTGGCTACTCCCTTTAGGGGTTGCCACAGCAGATCATCTGCCTCCATCTCACCCCACACAACATCGATTACCCTCCTCTGTGGTCTTCCTCTTTTCCTCCTTCCGCCTGACAGCTCCATATTCAGCATCCTTTCTCCAGTGTATCTACTGTCCCTACGGAAAACAATGTTGTCTGCAAACATCATAGTCCACAGAAACTCCTGCCTGACCTCATCTGTCAGCCTGTTCATCACCACTGCAAACAAGAAGGGACTCAGAGGTGATCCCTGATGTAATCCTATCCTCACCCTGAACCCATCTGTCACTCCTAGAGTGCACCTTACCACTGTCTTGCTGTCCTGCACCACTCTCACATACTTCTCTGCCACTCCTCATATAGTACTTCAGTTACTCTCATGGCACCCCATCCTATGCTTTCTCTCCTTATGACCTTGTCTGTAGTGTGCTTTCTCAGCATGAAGCCATACTACTGCTCACTGATTGTTACCTGTCTCCTTAACCTAGCTTCAAGAACCCTTTTGCATATCTTCATTCTTCACTTTCTGAGATTGGTTTACACTGCCCTCTCTCCTAGACATCTCCATGGAAATGTCATGTGGACCAACTGCCTTTCCACTCTTCATCCTTTTCATAGCTGCCCTCAGTACTAGTCTTCTGCACTTCCTGATTCACTAACTGCTCTCCATCTGTCTTCCTCTTGCTCTCATTTTTTTCATTCATCAGCTCCTCAAAATACTCCTCCCATTTTCCCAACACAATTTCTTCACTTTTTAGTGCATTTCCATTTTTATCTGTTATCACCCTAACTTGCTGCACATCCTTTTCATCTCAATCTCTCTGGTTAGCCAATTGATACAAGTCCTTTTCTCTTTCACCTTTTTTTCTTTGCTAACATTTTCCTTTGTATACTTTCCTGTTCTTCCTCATTCCACCAAGTCTCCTTGTCCTTTTCCTCTGTCCAGAGGATACACCAAACACCTTACTGGCAGTTTCCCTCAGCACTGCAGCTGTACTTGCCCAGTCATTTGGTAACATTTCCCTACCACCCAGAGCTTTTCTCAACTCCTCCGTGAACTCTGTGCAAAATTCTTTCTTCTTCAACTTCCACCATTTAATCCTTGTCTCTACCTTCACTCACTTCCTCTTCTTGATTTCCAGTCATCCTGCAGACTACCATTTGATACTGCCTGGTTACATTCTCCCCTGCCACCACCTTACAGTCTCCTATCTTTTACATTGCACCTTCTGTAAAAGATGTGCACCTTCTTCCACTCTTCTGCCCTCTTCTATGTGTTCACCACAGCATTTCCATCATTTTTGCAAAATCCACTACCATCTGTACTTCTGCATTTTTCTCCTTAACACCATACCTGCCCAAACCTTATCACCTCTGTTCCCTTCATCTACATGTCCACTGAAATCTGCTCCAATCACCTGTCTCACGTCATCCAACTTACTCCAAAATTCCTCTCTCTCATGCACAGTCACTCTCATGCATAGTGACAACATTAAACACCATGTCTTTGATTTCCAACTTTAAACTCATGATCCTGTCTGACACTCTTTTCTCTTCCTTCAAGATTACTTCTAGTCCTCTCTACTCCATGGAAGAACAGTTTCAATCCACTTGCTTCCCTTCCACCTGGTTTCCTGCACACATATCTACCTTCCTTCTCTCCATCATGTCAGTCAGCTCTCTCCCTTTACCAGCCATAGTCCCTACATTAAACATTCCCTACTCTCACTGCCACACTCTTGCCTTTCCTTCTCTCTTGCTGCCTTCAAACACATCTTCACCCTCTCTTCTTTCATTGTCTTTGGCCAGTAGTAACACAATTTCCAACTGCACCCTGTTGGTCAGGTGGTCATTGTTAACCCATGCCCCAACCAATCCAGTATGGAAATCTCATTTTTGATGATCTGCATGTTTGGTTTGGCAAAAATATTAAACCAGCTTGGGACGGCACTAGGAGTACACTGGCTTGTAGCTCCCCTCTTGGCTGGGCTGCGATTTTAGATTAAGCTATCCTATCTATTAATCTGTGCATTTAAGTCGTGAGAACAGAGGGCAGCCAGCACTGCTGACCACTACACGCAGTGTTGTCAGTTAGAGACATTAGTATGATAACATATTGGTGTGTAATGGACGATGTGAGAACATTTTCAGTGTGGTAAATTGCTGATATACAGTGAGCCTTATCTGATGGGTAGAGTGACTTGCATTTACAGTGAACGTCCTGCATGTGACAGACATGCCTTAAGACACATGTTGGCATAGAAACAAGGAACTGGCCATATGATAGCTTGTGTATCAGAAACCGGAGCCCTTATGTTTTTCAGTGTAGCCCTGTAATTTAAAATACTGTGTGTGCATTTCTTCTAGATAAAGTGTGCCTGCAAAATGACTGTTGGGCAGTCTGAGAATGTGGCATGTAGGTGTGTGAAGTTCTGGAGCCAGAGCTGTCTCGGGCCTGCAAGGCAGACGGCGTGTTGGCAAACTTTGAGATGTTTGAACAGTGAGGCCCACGCTGGCCTCTCTCTCTCACTATCTTTCTCTGTCTTCTTCAACCTTGATGTACAGACACTCACACAGACAGCACCATCGAGCTCCAAATGCAGTAAATACAGCTGTTTACCTGTAAAAGGACACAACCACAAGATAGGACAAACCAGCAGTATTTAAAATAATTATATTAAATCATAATTTCCATGTTAGTGAGTTCTGACTGGATGCATTCTGCTAACATGTTACTTTTTGTACCTCAGAAAACATTAAGGTATAAAGCAAAAGCACATTTCATGACAGGTGGAGGCACACACACACACACACACACACACATACACACATGCACACTTGCAGCGACATTGAGGTTTTAATGTTTCCATATTATTTAAATTGTTGCATTTAATCATCGTTTTAATATACAGTTTTTCAAGTTTGAATTTTATAACTAATTATGTCTGCGAGTTCAACAGCTTTACTGATGGGTAAGCTGAGTTTTTGATTTAGAGGCTTGAACGGTCTCTCTCGCAATGTTCTGTGCCTTTAGGTTTGCACACCCAGAGCTTGGTAATTCTGATGGTAATTCTGTCCCAAAAGGTTTAGCTAATGTGTTGGAAAGTATTTAAATGATGTCAAAACTTGATTCCAAGGAAGTGGAACTATTCAATTTATATAGCACCAAATCACAACAGTCGTCTCAAGGCACTTTGTATTGTAAGGTAAAGACCCTACAATAATTACAGAGAAAATCCAACAATCAAAGCAACCCCCTATGAGCAGCACTTGGTGACAGTGGGAAGGAAAAACTCCCTTTTAACAGGAAGAAAGCAGAACCAGGCTCGGGGGGGGGGGGGGGGGGGGGGGGTCATCTGCTGAGAGGGGGGAGAGAGAGACAGATTAATAATGATTAAATGCAGAGTGGAGTGAAAAGAGATGAGTGAAAAATAAATACTCAGTGCATTTATTTTATTATGAAATCTAGTAAAGCTCAGGGGTCACAATAGAACTTATGTTCCTTCTCTGTTCAGCCGTAAATCCTTGAAAGTGCTGATATTAAAGTATGTAAGTCAAGTCTCTGTAAGATCTCTCTTCAGTCCTGTAGACTTACCGAGTCAAAACTAAAGTCTTTCTACAGCAGTTTGACCAAATGTTACAAGTACAGTGGCTTGCAAAAGTATTCATACCCCTTGAACTTTTCCATATTTTGTCACATTACAACCACAAACTCTGACCAACTTCCCTGTCCCTGCTGAAGAGAAGCAGCCCCAGAGCATGATGCTGCCACAGTGGGGATGGTGTGTTCAGAGTGATGTGCAGTGTTAATTCTCCACCACACAGTTTTGCATTTTGGCCAAAAAGTTCAATTTTGGTCTCATCTGACCAAAGCACCTTGTTCCACATGTTTGCTGTGTCTCCAACATGGCTTCTGGCAAACTGCAGACGGGACTTTTTATGGTTTTCTTTTAACATTGACTTTCTTCTTGCCACTCTTCCATAAAGACCACATTTGTGAAGTGCACAACTAATAGTTGTCCTGTGGACAGATTCCCCCACCTGAGCTGTGGATCTCTGCATTTGGTCCAGAGTCACCGTGGGCCTCTTGGCTGCATCTCTGATCGGTGCTCTCCTTGTTCGGCCTGTAAGTTTAGGTGGACGGCCTTGTCTTGGTAGGTTTACAGTTGTGCCGTACTCTTTCCGTGAGATGTTCAAAGCTTGGGAAATCTTTTTATAGCCTAAGCCTGCTTTAAACTTCTCCACAAACTTATTCCTGACCTGTCGGCTGTGTTCTTTGGACTTCATGATGCTGTTTACTCCCCGATATTCTCTTAACCAACCTCTGAGGCCGTCACGGAGCAGCTGTATTTGTACTGAGATTAGATTACACACAGGTGGACTCTTTTTAGTCATTAGCAGTCATCAGGCAACTTCTGAATGCAATTGGTTGCACTCAGAGAAAAGGGGGCTGAATACTTTTGCACACCACACTTTTCAGTTTTTTATTTATAAAAAATGTTCTGAATCATGTATAATTTTCTTTCCACTTCACAATTGTATACCACTTTGTGTTGGTCTTTCACATTAAATTCCAGTGAAATATATTTATGTTTGTGGTTGTAATGTGACAAAATATGGAAAAGTTCAAGGGGTATGAATACTTTTGCAAGCCACTGTATTTACAGAGTGAACCTGAAAGTCTTTTCAGGCACTTGCTGAAACAACTGATGCCATATTTAGTTATTTATCTTTTTTTAGAAAAGTCTCAAAGGGAATTACTGAATTTGGTGCATACTGAAAATGAAAAGCAACTCTTTTAGTGCCATCATCTGCTGACAGTTATGTAAAGATGACTGCTGGAAGATCATCTCTCCCGTCACTCTGTGCCTTCAGGTGATTTGTGGTCCTGACAGAACCCAGCATTTACAGTGGTGAAAAAAATTCAATGTTCCCTGCTCTGTTTTTTTCGGTATGAGTCAAAAAGATGGATAGGACTGCAGTCCAGCTGTCCCACGCCCACATAATTTGGTTGTAGATCAGCCCCTAGGCTTCATAAATCCAGCACTGAGGGGATATGAGAGACACAGAGCAGGCAGTACACATCGATCAGTCTGAAAACATATATTCAGAACACACACTCAAAGACTGGAGAGAAACATGGTGACAGCATGA